>NC_140175.1:69623513-69902006 GCF_963971535.1 Notolepis coatsorum
GTATAGCCTTGCACTGGGAGATCCAGGGGGAAGTAAAGAAACCTCAAGATATTCAGAGGGAATGATATCAATATATATCATGGCCTGTTAAAAATCCAATTGTTAGGGCGGTCAGGTGGCGTAGCGGAGATTGCGTTCGTCACCAACGCTGGGTTCGCATGTTCGAATCCAGCTCCCGGCGTTGTCACCAGCTTGGCTGGCCGTTCACACTAATACAATTGGCAGTATTAGGGGGTGGGGAAAGCTGGCGGGTGGGTCCTGGGCATTGTGGACAGCGACCCCTACAGTTCGGTCGGGGCGCCTGCTCAGCGAGGGTAGGATCTGGAGAGAGGTAGTGCGGCCTCCCACACGTTACACTCTCCCAGTGAGAATCTGCCCGGCCGGGCTGGCTGCCGGCTGGCTGCACATGCGTCGGAGGAAAGCATGTGACAGTCTCCGGCCTCTCAGACCAACAGTAGGGGAAAGTGCGCAACAACCAGGAAGGGGGTTGGGAATTGGCATAACGACTAACAGTGGGATGGGAGAAAAATCGGGAAAAGGAGGGGGGAAAAAGATAATAAAAAAAAATTAAAATCCAATTGTTGTTCATGTTGGGCTGTGTGATACACTATCAAACTGAAACTGCAATCTTTTTATGAGTAATCTGACCGGACATTCGCTTTCCATCATTCATTTTGACAATATCATTTTGTATTGAAATTTGCAATATTAAAAAAATCCATGATAAGATAACAGAGATGAATAAATAATTAATATCAACATATTGCCCAGACCTACACACTAAACCAACTCCTTTATTTAAAAGAACACGCCAACATTTTGGGAAATTAGCTTACTGTCTTTAGCTTCCATTAATGGAAGCGGACATGTACGGGTAGCCTACGCATTGTCCAACTAACCTCTCCCGAAGGCTACCCGTACATGTCCGCTTCCATTCATTGTGCTAAGCTAGGCTAACACGCAGCCAGATAGTTTTCTACTGAATGCACAGAGAGGAAACTGGTATCTATCTTCTTGTCTCTCTCTGGAGAAGACGGTAAGCTAATTTCCCAAAATGTTGGTGTGCTACTTTAAATCTTTTTTATATATTTCACATGTACCAACACATAGCAATTGTTGTTTTGCACATAGGACAAAGGGGCATTCCTTCTAGGAACATTGCAATGAAGAAAGTAGATTAGAGTGTTATCTAGCAGATTATCTCTCTACCGTCAGAAATAGACTTTTTCTAACTTGATAACATACACATTCTAAATGTAGGCCCCTTTGTATTTCCTATTGCAATGTTTGTTAATACAGTTGCTGTCAGGGAAATAAACAGGCCAAAGCTGTTTCCCTAGCAACAGAATACTTCTGAAAGGGTCTATGAAGCAGACGCAACCACATAGCAACCGTTGTTTTGCACATTGCTCCCGTTGTTTCTTCCAACATGTAGGACAAATGGGCGTCCTAAACATTCCCTGTGAGGCCTCTATTGTATATCTTTTATCATTGCAGTGTTTCTTTTACACAGCTGTGATGTTATTCAGTGTGTATCTGAGGCCATGTCAGAAATAACCTCTGCCTTAACCCTTTCACTACCACACTACAGAAGGTTAACCTTTCACTACCACACTACAGAAGGTTAACCTTTCCCTACCACACTACAGACGGTTAACCTTTCCCTACCACACTACAGACGGTTAACCTTTCACTAACACACTACAGAAGGTTAACTTTTCACTACCACACTACAGACTGTTAACCTTTCACTACCTGACACTACAGACGGTTAACCTTTCACTACCACACTACAGATGGTTAACCTTTCACTAACACACTACAGAAGGTTAACCTTTCACTAACACACTACAGAAGGTTAACCTTTCACTACCACAATACAGACGGTTAACCTTTCACTACCACACTACAGACGGTTAACCTTTCACTACCACACTACAGACGGTTAACTGTCTGTAGTGTGGTAGTGAAAGGGTTAACCTTCTGTAGTGTGGTTGTGAAAGGGTTGACCCTTTGTCGTGTGGCAGTGAAAGTGTTAACCGTCTGTATTGTCGCAGTGAAAGGGTTAACCCTTTGGTAGTGTGGTAGTGAAAGGGTTAAGGAGCTCCATCTCTAGATCCCTTATGTGCTAGTGTGTCCATCTGGCATTATGTCTCACCGCAGGTAGAAAAGGCGTATAGCTTGTGGCTGGACTGTGTCTCTCTGTGCCCCAAAAGTCACATTTACCAGCAGATCCAAAGAGGGATCGTAATCAGATTTTCCCCTAACCACCTGAGGGCTAGTTTGGTGAAAAATTGGATTTGGGGTTTTTAGCACTAGTCACATAAAGAAAAGCTGCTATATTGACACTTTAGTTAATCAAGCTTTATCCTGGTAATTGCTGCCATTGGATAAGAATGTAAATGTCACTGACCCTTTTAAAGGGGAACGCCACCCAAAAACTCATACCTGATATTCTATATCGTGATGGTAGATGGTAACCATGAGACCCAGGGGAATGTTCTGAGTGCATGGGTACGTTCTCTGACTCAGAGCGGAGAACACCGCTCCAACAAAGCTCATTCGGGTATAAAAAACTCAAACATTCTGTGGATCCGCCCAATCAATCTTCCTTTCATCGTCAACAGACCTGCTCCAAACTTTGAAAAAGAAGTTTGAGTCTTACCTGGTTTCTGGCTGCGGGAGAGAGAAGTGCATGGGTAGAAATAATGACTGAACGTTCCTCTGCCATGGAGATATCATATTGCAATTCTTAATTTGGGTGGTGTTCCTCTTTAACACTTTGAGTGCCACGCTATTTTCCCATCTTTGTACTTAGTGTGCCAGCGCTGTAAAGTATAGGGAATTTCACTGTGCGTTGCAGTGTTTGCAGGGCTATATCTATATTCTATATTATAGCTATGGAGACAATACTATGGCTCATTTGACATTAACAATCCATCATTCAACATGTGAAAAATAAAAATAAATGTCATGTATACGTTCGCGTGTTATACCGTGGTGAATATTGTATAGTTTCAGAGTGATCCTGGCTAATTCCTGAAAAACTGCGCTATGGAGCAATATGTGCATTTTGCTAAAAGCGTTGGCGTTGCTCGCCTGTACACGCTACTATTTCCAATTCAAAGGTATATAATAGCTATTATGTTTCATCATATATGCATGAAGGGGGGGGGCGGTCGTTTTTTTTATGCTTGGATCGCCAGTAACTGCATTCGTTTTGAATACTACATACGTTGATCGGCCGGATCGATATGAAATCATTGTAGGATCAAGGTGGAATTGATGTTATATAGTGTTACCTTTACTAGGAGGTATCCCAAAAAGAATATTCCAATTGTCTGATCGCAATTTCCAGTATTGGTGTCCATTGGGTCCCCGATATAATCCGGCACAACACATGCATCGAGGGGCATTGGATGCTTTTCAATGTGATCGGGTGAACCGCTAGACTTGCCTGAAGCTAAATACTGCGCCCGGAGGGAATTAGATGTAACACCCAGTGTGAAAAAAGGTTTCAAAGGGTGGGCAATACTCCCCCCTAGTAGGATGCGGCCGGTATTGCACTTTTGGGATTTCAGAATGATTTCCTATGGTAACACTGAGGTCCGTGAAGATATAATGAATAAAAAAATCCAATAAAAGAAAAAACTACCAAAACCCGAGAAATCTCGGGTCTGGCACTCAGCGCATGGCGAGTTAACCCGAGAAATCTCGGGTCTGGCAGTCAATGTGTTAAAGGATAGGTTCACTATTTTTCAACCCAGACCTTATTAAAATGTTATTTCCCCATTATGCATAATTGTGCAACCTCACTGATAGCTTTAGTACTTACCCCACCGCTGCAGTTTCTCAGTAGGCTTAAACACTGGCGCAATCGTTAAGGCTGCATAAACCATGATAAACCTACTTTTGGGGAACGGAAGACTCACAGTATTCCCTGTCTTTTATATGTCCTGCTGTTTGCGAACCAGGTTTTATTGGCTTAATGTGTTCTCTTGGATTGTGGACTTTAGGAGGTCAGGGGTCAGGGACTACAGCCCCCTCAGCATCGACGGAGCACCGGTTGAGAGAGTGAACAGTTTTAAGTACCTCGGAGTCCACATATGCGAGGACTTGACCACACTAGGGCTGACCCCTATTAGTCGAATAGTCGACTAATCGGTCGAAAGGAGACGTAGTCGACTGCCAACCTCTTAGTCGAATACAAACAAAAAAAAGATTTATAATATATATATATATATATATTTATCTTTTTATCATTCTTTCCAGAAGAAAAGAGGCCTAGAAGCGTGGCTAACGCTAATGGCCCGCATATCAGAGGCTAACTGCCTAAGAAAACGGGCACAGAGGCACTGAAAGAGGATTTCACCCATCTAATGAACACACTATACTAGACAAATATCAAGATGTATCCATCAGTGAACCAATTGCATGCTTTTGCAGAGGACAAGAAGCTTTCAGTCGATTCCTTCAGACATTAAGCACCCCCCACGTCACCAATGCAAGAGACTCCGGTCTCGACTCCCCGAGTCAGCATTGCCTGTGGCTTGGGCCAGTCGTCATACTATCTCAATTGGCAGAGGTAGCGGGTGGAAAGTCGATGGGTGGGGATTGGACGTTGTGGACAGCGACTCCTACAGGTCGGTTGGGTGACGCTTGTACAGCAGAGACAGGAAGTATCGGGGGCAGCAAGAAATAAACAGTGATTTTACCAGCAGTAAGTTGCAAGCCACTTTCATATACGGGGAACCGTGACAATTATTAGTATTACCTTATTTGCATATTGTCTCATTATTAGATAGATAGGTTGATACTTTATTGATCCCCGGAGGGAAATTTAAGTAGACAGTATTTAAGTATTGAAAAACGTCCTACTACTCACCTAATGCATGGCTGAACTGAACGTTAGAAGTGTCCGTGTCCCCGTCAATCATCACTGCCAGATCAGACTTAATTTAATCGGCTATGGTCTCTTATCATCTCTCCACATTGGACGTGGTTGTCATAAGATGGACTGATATCCGCTGCATTCTTCTTGCAGAGCAAAATTAGCGGCTTAAACTTATTGAAAGGAAGTTCTTCTTTGGCGATGCAACATTCAGTTTCGATTCGATTGTTCGCTAGGAATTATGGGATTTGGTGTTGGATGTATGGACTCTACGCAGACGGGGAAATGGTATTTAATAGCACGATAGACTACAACTACCAAGTTGCGTGGCCCAGATTCACTTCACACGCAAATATTTTTTTCACACAGGCTGTCGCAGTAAGTTCATTCATTGCCGACACATTTTTTCATAGCACCGCGACATTATGTCGCACTGTACAGCCCTGGTTGTAGGCTAATGTTTTACTATTTTTTTATCCAATTTGTATGGATTAATTTAGGAGTGAAATGCGAATGAAGGGTTGAAATCACTACTCGCAAGGTTGCCCCCAAATATTATTTTCCACTTGCACGGGCCAAATTAAGGGGCAATTTGCGATAACCTTGTTGCACTGTACAGCCCTGCCGTAGCAGACTACAGAGAGTGGCCCGTTCAGCCGAATGCACAATTGGAGGGGGGCTTCCCACTCTCCAAGATATTTACAACAAGCGCTGTATGAGTAAGGCTAAGAGAATAATCAAAGACCCCAGCCACCCAAACAACTGCCTCTTTGAACTGCTGCGGTAAGGCAAGCGATACCAGAGTCTCATGGCAAGCACAGAGAGACTCAGAAGAAGCTTCTATCCCCAGCCCATCAGGATGCTCGATGAACAATGAACAATAACAGACCATCAAATACACCCACAACACACACATCCACACGCACACACCCACTTTAAATAAACAACACACTGTAGCACCCACTTTACCCACTTTAGACACTAACACACACTTTATATTTATTGGCATCAATCCCATGCACCTCATTGCACCTCACCACCACAAGGTGGCACCACAAGCTAAGCTATACCTCACCATTCTACACTGTACTGTATAGTAGCTGACTGTACAGAAGTATAGACTGTACATATACTAGGGCTGACCCCTATTAGTCGAATAGTCGACTAATCGGTCGAAAGGAGCCGTAGTCGACTGTCAACCTCTTAGTCGAATACAAAAAAATTATAATAAGAAATAATTAATATTTTTTTTTATCATTCTTTCCTAAAAAAAAGAGACCTAGAAGTGTGGCTAACGCTAATAGCACGCATACCAGAGGCTAACTGTCGTAATGGCACGCATACCAGAGGCTAACTGTCTAAGAAAACAGGCACAGAGGCACTGAAAGAGGATTTCACCCATCTAATGAACACACTAGACTAGACAAATATCAAGATGTATCCATCAGTGGACCAATTGCATGCTTTTGCAGAGGACAAGAAGCCTCCAGTCGACTCCTTCAGACATTAAGCCCAAATGAAAAAAAAATATTATACTTATATATATATATATTTTTTTTTTATAGTCGACTAATAGTCAACTATTGGCAAATTTCGGCCAATCATAGTCGACTATCCAAATCCTTAGTCGGGGACAGCCCTAACATATACTGTATATATGTATATTGACCATTTTTGTTTTGTTTACACTTGTTTACCTTTCTATTTTATACTTATATTATACTATTTTACACTATCTTGTTATTTTATCTAGCACACTCTCTGTATTTCTGTATGACAACTAATAAAGAAACTTGAACTATACATCCATGCTGGAAGCAGGAAGTTGTGCTCTTACATTTTCTTCCCAGATAAGTTGTTATTCCGGGATGTAATCTACTGCAGCTAACGCCAGCAATCCCGTTTTCAAAAAGTAAATTCATCGTGGCTTTAGAAGGCCTACTGTAAGTGACTGCCCCATCGGACTGTGTTAAAGCCCACTGAGAAGCTGCAGCAGAGGTGTAGGTTTCTCAATACTGCTACGATTATAAATGATGAGAAACAACACTTTAAAAGGTCTGGGTTGAAAAATACTGAATCTATCCTTTAAGTTGCCAGGGTTGTAGAGCCTCCGTCAGCTGGTATAATAGCTGACTAATCCATTTAGCTTACAGCTCCTTCCCACCCGCCAGCCCTGAGCAGTGAATCAAATGATCACCATCTGGGGCTCGGGCCAGGGGGAGGCTGCAGGTCACCGTTCAGTTGATGCTCACACACACACACACACACACACACATGCTCATAGTGTCCACACTACTGTAACTTGGAGGATAGGATGCATCGTAATGCTCATATCACACGTTTTTGTTGTTGTTGTACTTAATGACAAGCACTGCTCCCTGGACAGGTTTTACATTAAATGACTACTTTAGCCTTATTGGAATCCTCTTTTGTTCTCGCTCTCGCTCTCTCTCGCTCTCTCTCGCTCTCTCTCTCTCTCTCTCTCTCTCTCTCTCTCTCTCTCTCTCTCTCTCTCTCTCTCTCTCTCTCTCTATCTCTCTATCTCTCTCTCTAGGTGGCCTTATATAAGACTATCCCCACCAGGTTGTTGTCCAGAGCATGGGGCAGGTTGAACCAGGTAGAACTGCCTACCTGGCTGAGGAAACCAGTCTACAGTCTGTACATATGGACATTTGGTGTTAACATGCAGGTACATTAGCACCTTTGGTTGGTTGGTTTGTTTATGATTGATTAAACAATTGGTTGGTTGGTTAGTTTATTTTATTGTATTTAGGAATCTTGATGAAATGCATTTACATCAAGAATGCATTGCAGATTATATTATTTACAAAGTGGTCCTTGACATATGTAATTGTATGTAACATCTGGTTGACCCTGATTTTTTCCACTTCATTGGAAAGAAAATGTATTTAAAAAAAACATATGTAAATCACTGAATTATTCACTTGTTCACCCATCCGTTTATTTGCCATCCCTCCATACCTCTATCCCTCCCTCCCTCCATGCCTCTATCCCTCCCTCCCCCCATCCCTCCATACCTCTATCCCTCCATTCCTCTATCCCTCCCTCCCCCCATTCCTCTATCCCTCCCTCCCCCCATCCCTCTATCCCTCCATTCCTCTATCCCTCCCTCCCTCCCTCCATACCTCTGTTCCCTCCCTCCCCCATCCCTTCATTACTCTATCCCTCCATTCCTCTATCCCTCCCTCCCCCCATCCCTCCATTCCTCTATCCCTCCCTCCCCCCATCCCTCCAAACCTCTATCCCTCCATTCCTCTATCCCTCCCTCCCCCATCCCTCCATGCCTCTATCCCTCCCTCCCCCATCCCTCCAACCCTCCATTCCTCCAAACCTCTATCCCTCCATGCCTCCCTCCCTCCCTCCCGCCATCCCTCCCTCCCTCCCTCATCCCTCCCCCCACTAGGAGGCAGCGGTGGAGGACCTCCATCACTACAGAAACCTGGGGGAGTTCTTCAGACGCAAACTGAAACCACAGGCCAGACCCGTCTGCGACTCACATTGTGTGGTGAGAGAGAGGGAAACTATTACTCCATTCAGTATGATCCTAATCTGTCCAAATACCTCTTGTATCCTGGGATGGAAGTTTAATTGTGGAATAGTTATGGTGGTGATGTGGGGGGAACTGATTGCTAGTGACCATCACCGGTTCGATCCCTGGACCCGGCAAGGCGAAATCCAGTTGGGGGGGGGGGGGGGGGTGTAACTGGTGAGTGTGAAGCAAGGCGCTGTTGGGAAAAATAATCTACCCTGGGTAAATAAAGGATGAATGAATAAAATGTTCTGTCTCTCTCTCTCTCTCTCTCTCTCTCTCTCTCTCTCTCTCTCTCTCGCTCTCTCTCTCTCTCTCTCTCTGTCTCTGTCTCTCTCTCCAGATAAGTCCGGCAGACGGTAAGATCCTTCACTTTGGCAAAGTGAGGAACTGTGAAGTAGAGCAGGTGAAAGGAGTCACATACAGCCTGGAGACGTTCCTGGGTCCACACACCTGGGCCGACAGCCTCGACATCAACAGGAGTGAGTGCTGCATTCTTCATTTCCTCCTCTCCTCTCCTCTTCTCATATCAATTACATTCAAAGGCTTTATTGGCATGAAAGCTTCAAATTTACAATTGTTGGTCACTGAGCCTGTACTAGATTAGCGTCTGCTTCATATCTGACAGTGGAGAGATAATCCGCCAATTCATAACTTAATTCTAGAGCCAGATCACACTCTAATCAACTTTGGCTTTGTGTTTCTTCATTCCAATGTTCCAAATAGTTTTCTTTTGCAGCGCTTCATAATTTTGGTTTAGTCTAATAGAGGCCTCTCACGGAATGTTTAGAATGCCCATTTGTCCTCCATGTTGTAAGAATCAATGGTTGTTACCGTATGTGCAAAACAGTGGTTGCTGTGAGTGTGTTGGTATGGAAATACATCAACACTAATGTAGTAAATACATCAACACAAATGTAGTAAATACATCAACACTAATGTAGTAAATACATCAACACAAATGTAGTAAATACATCAACACTAATGTAGTAAATACATCAACACTAATGTAGTAAATACATCAACACTAATGTAGTAAATACATCAACACTAATGTAGTAAATTGGTGTCTTTATTACTGGATCTTGTAAACGAGTCACAGTGGAACAGTAATATCATGTGTTTTACCTACTCTGCTCTGAAATTAGGCATTTTCTTTTGAAAGTGGTTACCTAATTACAGGCAGCTATGTTGGAAGAGGCCTCTATTATGGTTTTTGGAAAACAGTGTCATGGTACCCCCCACACACACTTTTCTTTCACCTCCTTTTCTCCTTTCTCTCGCTTTCCTCTCCCAAATTGTCAGCTTGGATATTATTAAGAGCAAACAAACCATAAGAGAAGGAAGGGTCATCACGTCAGAATAGTAAAACGTTAGCTAGTTAACAATGCAACAAATTGCAGATGATTCTGACATCCAAGGTAATAACCTGTTTAAATGGTCATAAACGAGGAGATGGCTGATCCCACTCATGTCACTATGTCGGCCGAACTGTGCCTTCACATGCTACACGGTGACATGATGACCTTTCCTTCTTTTATCGTTTCCTTGATTAAAAGTAGGAAGTGGTGAGTCAAGCCCCGTTCCACTTCTCCTGTCACTCACAGGCTTCTCCTGACTATTGTATATGATTCTTAAGTTTTCAAAGAGAGATGATGGTAAAAGCAATCTGTCTACTCCCAACATTGGCCTCATTAGCATTTAGAACTGCAAATAAAGGTTGAAATATTATAATACTTTTATATTATATTTGCTCCCCTCTGCCGCAGATTTCCAACGTGGATGTCAAGCCAATATGTCTTCTTTTTAGAGGGATTACACATTGTATCCTCTTTGATATCATCTCTCTTCTCTCTCTCTCTCTTTCTCTCTGTCTGTCTTTCTCCCTTTCTCTCTCCCTCCCTCTCTCCCTCCCTCTCTCCCTCCATTTCTCTCTGTCTCTCTTCCTCTCTCTCCCTCCCTTTCTCGCTGTCTGTCTCTCTCTATTTCTCTCTCTCTCTCATTACTCACATGTTGTCTGTTTCTCCCTCCCTCTCTCTCCCCCCCTCCCAGATGAGGCTGACCCCAGTAACTTCCAGGACTTGTTGGTAACCAAGGAGGGAAACGAGTTGTTCCACTGTGTGGTCTACCTGGCGCCTGGAGACTATCACTGCTTCCACTCCCCAACAGACTGGAGGGTGGCTCACAGAAGACACTTCCCTGGTGAGTACACTGTACTACTAGACTAGTGTAGTTGTAGTAGTAGTAGTAGTAGTAGTAGTAGTAGTAGTAGTAGTAGTATTCTGCCATTAGCCTCGACCAACGCACTTGGTTATTAGAGCTGGAGTTGGTTCCCGGCTACCGGACTGTGTCTGCCCACTGCTTTTAAATAGCTAGGATGGGTTAAATGCAAAGGACAAATTCCTGGTATATGTACAAATATACTTTAGCCATTAAGCAGATGCTCTTGACCAGAGTGACTTACAACAAGTGCAATAGTAGACTAGAGTAGCTACAATTCTAGTAGCACTGACATACTGTAGAGCAGCACTAAGATCATGTAAACAGCGTCCAGTGAATAGTGTAGGGATGTTAGCATGTTTAAGATAACATATTCCTTTATTGATCCCCTTGGGGAAATTCAGGTATCATAGCAGCACAGGGGAGGGGGAGGGGCGGCGGGTACAGGTATGGGCAGGGTAATAGAAAGACAATAAATATACAGGTAATGATTTTTTTTTATATGAATACAAATAGAAGTAAACAGTAGATAAAAAGGTGCAGATGAGGGTCTGCATATGGTACACAGATCCACATCTCTTGGTCTACTTGTTATCAACGGAATACCACTGTTTCCACTCTCCAGCTGACTGCAGGGTACAGCGTTGCTAGGGAGGCCTGGAGGTTAGAGAGGCTGTCCGGTAATGACAAGGTCACAGGTTTGATGCCCTGTGACAGCTAATATGTCCATCCCTGTCAAACATGTCCTTGAGCAAGAGATTGAATCCTTACTTACTGCACGGCTGCTGCTGCACACTCTCAATCTACAGTAAGCCCACAGGGGAAACATGTTTCCTAGCGGGATATGTGGAAGAAATTATACTGTGTAATATGGCGATGGGAATGATTTAAAATCCCAAATAGCAGACATATCCCTGGTTAGATCACTATTATATATTGTAGATATATTGTTTGATATAATACTGGGGCCGATACCAGGCTGAAACAGGACATCGGTATCAAGAGAACTTCCCCAGTACTAACATCTGATACCATGAGTCATGTATAACAATGTCAGAAATTAATTTCTTTTCAGCATTTCTTGAAGAAAATGTGTTTTTTATATCTAAATTTATTTTTACCAAATGGCTCCAAACTCATGGTCTGTTCAGTAAAAAGAATGGAGCGGGTCGGTATTCTCTTATCGGCCAACACCGAAAGATTAAGACTTGAGGATCAGTTTGGCAACAGAGACAAATTTATTTCAGTGCATATTTGCTAATCCTGCATGTGTCCTGTATAATGTATGCCCATTTCTACTATATAATGTGTACCCACTCTTACTGTATAATGTATACCCTCTTCGCCCTAATGTTCATAACCACGACATTTGTCCGGTCTGTTTCATAACATCCCTTTACTGTACTTGGCAATCTTGGTTTCTCTAACTTGCGATGTGCACTTCTCACAAAAGAAGTGTTTTGTACAGCCATGCATGCTTGTGTTTGTGTGTGCATGCGCAGTGTGGGTGTGTGCGTGCACATGCGTTTGTATTCCCTAAAGTCTGCTTGGAGTTCATAATGTCTCATTCTGTATGCCATTTAGAGCAAAACAGGCTTTTTAGTCACTGATGCTGACAGCACTCTGGCTGCATTAAGGTATTTTTTTGTAGTTTTTTTATACATAATATTATATTTTTAGAATAAACACAGTTTTCCCCTGATATTTTACCCGGCAGGGTGGAAGTACCTCGACCTTGTTGATGAGCTGTCTGTGTTATCATGTCACCACAGTGATAACTACAATATAGATACAGACAAAACATTATACTGTGCATCTTAACACAATCGCGGCCACTGGGATGAGTCTAATTATTCTCAAGAGGACCAGGAAATGTAAACAGACGTGGGGCTGTTTGTAGAGCTAAATCTATACTTTATAGTATTGCTATCTGTCCATTCTCATTGTGAATTGAGCCCATAAACCGTCCCTTCAAAATGGCTTAAAGAAGAAAAAAAATCATCAATACGTTCTCATTTTATAGCGCTGTGAATATAAGCGTTATACCGGATTTGGTCTAGTATATTTCCTGGAAGCCGAGTTAAAGGGCTAATAGCTAATAACGTTAAATCCAATGGCATTTCGGTTATAGATACGCTCCAGTTAAAACTCAAACTGCATATGATCGGCACGATCCTCACACATGTATGCATGAAAGGGGGGGGCGGGGGACGTCGTTTCTGATTATTGATTACCAATAACCGCGTTAACCTCATTAGCCTCATAGGCCGAACGCCTGGTTGAGTATGATAACAATTCCCAATTGGGCTGTACTTTACGTGAAAAAGATCTTACCGTGGTCCGGTGGGATCCCCCCGAGCATTTCCCCATTATCGATCGGCATCTGGTAGATCGATATGTCCATTGGCTGATGATAAATCCCCTTATTGGTCATGGTGAAATCTGCGATGCAAAACGTAATCCAAGGTACAGGCTACACATATAGAATCCAGCTACTGGAAACTCTAAAAAAAAGATTGCTCCCTTCAGCCACAGTGCACACTGCATTATTGCGATAGCGCCCCTAAGAGGATCTGGCCGGTATTGCACCTTCTCGAATTCAAAGAGTAGGGTAAATCTGCAGTGCCGCTCTGCGACCTTGAATAGGTTATTAAAATGGAATAAAAGCAATAACAACTTGCCACGGACTTATCCGTGCTTCTGTCTACAACGGGTGGAATCGAAACACAGAGATATCCGTTGTTCGTCCCCAATGTGTTAAAGGGGCACTTGAGAAAACAAGGCTGATTTATGTTGCATATAATCTCACAGTTTTGCATTTTCATATTAATTTAGTCTGACAGTTATTGAGAGTAAATGAGAGTTTGAATATCCTTGTGTTGAGTTCATTACAGTCCCCGATGACGTCGCTGGTGGCCTTATCCAAACTCATTTACTCTCAATAACTGTCACACTAAATCAATGTGTGTAAACTAAGGCTGTCAAAGTTAACGCGGTATTAACGCATTAATTCTATTAACGCCAGTATTTTTTTTAACTCATGATTAACTTTTTAGAAAAAAAGAAAAAAGTATTTTATTATTATTATTATTATTATAATTTTTTACTAGACTTCACTCAGGTGTATTATTGATACTCTCATTGATACTATGTTTGTTTCTGACTCAAAGTGTGTGTGTGCGTGTGCGTGCGCGAGTGAGTGAGTGACGAGGAAGGGGCAAGAGAGCTGGGAGAGTGTGTGAAAGAGGGGGGGCGGGGTGTGAGTACTCAGTGAGTACAAGTTATTTTGTGCATCACTCTGTTTTGAATTTGATGCAAATTTGCAATGCACAAGGGTCATCCTTTTGTGTTAAATGGCTGCATAAAGCAAGCATTTGTTGACTCATGTTGATAAGAGTATTAAAACTTGGAACTTGAAAAAGATCCATTTAAGGTAGATAAAAAAAATTAAATAAAATTTGATTAATTTGCGATTAATTGCGAGTTAACTATGGAAAATCATGCGATTAATCAGATTTAATATTTTAATCGATTGACAGCACTAGTGTAAACCTGTTTAGAACTTTTGGATGTGTGTGAGATTATGTGCAAAAATAAATCGGGCATTGTTTTTTGGTGAAGTGCCCCTTTAATTAGAGTTATAGTTACTGTAACTGAGGGGTACAATTCCCTGACTGTATTGAGAGTATGGTATATTAAACCACTACTTAGTTATGTACTTTAATTACTGGCCATACAGTACATGAATATATATGGTGAACACCCACACAAGAATACGGCAATGACACATAAAGTTCTATTTGGAGGGTATTTATTATTATCAGAGCAAGCAACGTTAGGTTACAGATTGAGAATTATACTTGCGCTTGTAAGGCGAAGAACACACGTAAAGTAGGTCAAGAGCGTAAGTCAATGAGAATAGTAAGATGGGTCTAAACTGACGCCACCTGTGGCATAGCAATTACATAAGGCACACTAGTACCAGCTGGAGACACTGGGGGGTTCCCTCCGGGTGTAAGGCCGGCAGGGTAGAGGAATGTTCGGGTGCAAAGTCTGGGTCAACGCGGAATAACGAGGCTCCAGATACAGGAGCCAGTGCAGTACTCCCTTGATCGGTAGACAAAGCAACAGCTATAATCCAGTATGCTCGACAGCATGGATGAAAGCTAGCCAGCCTCTTCCTAGAGGCGGGCTCGAGTGATGCTCCTCACGGGGGGTAGATCCCACACGATAGTGGGGTAGACGGTTCTCTGCTCCAGCAGTCACGGTACCAAAGCAATATAATCCAACCAGAAAAGGTTCTGCAGTCGCCGGTGTAGGTTCTCTGGTGTACATATCCAACGGTTCTCGTCTAGGACTCCTCGGGTGGGGGCACGAGTTTAGGCCGCCCAGCCTGGATAAGTGCACTAGCTATATACACGACGAACCGGTGGTAATGCTGGTCACTGAAGAACGGTAGCCGCACGATACACTATAAATGATAGACTATTACTTCACATTAGATTAAGTCGAACTCAACGTTACTGCGTTAAACTCTGACACTTTAGCAATCTATTCGCACGCGGTTCTCAAGGCTCTATTCAGAGGCAAAGTTGCCCACTTCACTGCACGTTGTCTCGTGGTGAAGGCTTTACTAGTAATGAACGAATTGCTGCTGTTTACACCTGCGCCGTATTTATACGTAAGTGACAATCTAGTGCCAACCTGGTCACTCTTTGGTTCTGAATCACTACACTGCCAAAGGCATGTTGTAACATGCCCCAAACTCGCCCACTGCACCTGTCTGAGTACGAGACTGCCTGGAGCCTGGGGGGGGGGTCCAATAGGAGAGCGCATATTACTCTGGTTTGTACGCAGGTAAAGGGATATTCCGTGTATATACACAAATAATATACAGGGGATATCAAACGATATACAAATATTATACAAGGGATATCAAGCAATAAATATATATATTCGGTTTAATCTGACCCTTTGTAACAGTTACATTATTATGTTGTGACGGGAGCATTAGACCGTATTTACTATATAGATCATGTGACACAAAAACCTTCAACTGAAATTATTTTAGTGCAGGACAGAAGCTCCTCAAGAGACTCCTACTAAAATATGAAGAGAGGAACACTGTAATATGCAGGACTGTACATACATTATATACTTTTAGAACATATAATGCATGCTTTGAGCTATTTTTAGGACAGAACGTACATCAAGAGTGCGTCCCGTGTCAGTCTGGTGGAGTCATATCACATTCTCACAGAAGGGCTCCACCGCGCGGGATTGAAATATGTATCTTTTAACACATTTTGAGTTACATGATTACAATTATTTATTTTGCTGCCTATTCTGAAGCTGCCATGAGTGCATATCTATTTGATACGGGCAACGTTAGACCACATTGTACTGTAGGCATTGTACTGTGATTGTCCCACATAGCTCAGTGGGTAGATTGCTTGGCGCTCTGAGTCATTTCCTTGTAAAGCGCTCTTTGTGTCCCGGTGCTAGAAAAGCACTATGGAAATGCAGTTGCACGTTCGTTCATTGATTGCATGTAATCTAGACCGTAGATATGGATAGATAGAGTGTGCACGCCGTGTCCTGTTCCTCACTGCACTGTACGCCTCGAGTCAGACCATATTCTTCTACAACATGCAGTGTCGTCTGGTAATCTGAAGGTTCCCGGTTCGGCATGAGTTGTAAGCACTTTGGAGAAAAGCGCTGTATAAATGCAGTCCATTTACCATTTGCAACATGTGTGTACAGGAAATTGACTGTTCTCACGTGTCTACCGCCACATAGAGGCTCTGATTTATTCTGTAATGAGGTTACTGAACCCCACCACTCTTTCCGTTAAGTAGTGGTAATGGATACAATTCTGTTTTCCAACCGCCATTGAGGAAGAAGCAGTGTTGTTTTTCTGGGTAGAAAAAAGTTTTCCGTGTTTGCCTCTTAACAGCACAGTGGTTGTGACTCTAGCCTTTGGCTCTAGCCTTATACCCATCCCCTCTCTGCCCTCTCCTCATCTGTCTTCCAGGCTCTCTGATGTCGGTGAACCCAGGCGTGGCCCGGTGGATCAAGGAGCTGTTCTGCCACAACGAGAGGGTGGTTCTGAGCGGAGAATGGACTCACGGCTTCTTCTCGTTGACCGCCGTCGGGGCCACTAACGTCGGTTCCATACGCATCTACTTTGACAAGGTAACGACGGCGACCGCGGCGCATGGTTTTAAGAGCCTCTCTGTTGACGTTGTGTTCATTAAGACGACTCTACGGCTTAATGAGAGGAGCTAAAGTGGCTTTATTGCATGAACTTGACACTCGACCGCGGCCCTCGCCAAAACCACGTTGAAACTTGAACTGCGTGTTTGTAGTAGACCTCTCACACATGTCGTAGTTCCCAGCTCCACCCGTCTCCCCATGGTCTCTGGGAACATCAATGGGTTATTAAAAGATTGCCCCCTAGCTTCGTCTGTGGTTCACGCTCACAGGCTCTTGGCCTTTGTTAAGGATTTCTCACTCTGTGCCTTTAACTGCACTTTCAGTACCAGTACCCAATAACAACAAGACACAATGTAATAACAGCTTATACTGTCTGCAGAACAGGAGTGTGTCTCTGGTCAGAGCACACTGAGGTACTTCCCGTTTCACAACCAGCTTTATTGAGCGCGAAAGGACAGGGAACAAAGAGGACATCATGTGTTCATCAGGCAACATACAATTAATCATCTGGGACATGGCGCCCCCCATTGACCCTCTCAGTATATACACATGTCTTCACATTCAGTGGAAAGTGCTATTACAGCGGCTTTTGTTTAAGGAACTGGTTTACATAACTGGCCCCTTACAGAGAGGTCCAGTGGGACTTCCTGCTTTAGCTCAGAGGAAGAAAGCAGAAGCGTGTGTCTGTCAACATTGAGACACACATTCTAACTTTTAGAGACCTTATCAAAGTTTATCAAAACTTAATGTATTCAGACATTTGTTGATAATAACAGATAGATCTAGTAATAACTCTAACAGCCTTGGACGAAGTATTCTACTATCATTTAATAAGGCTGTGGATTGAATGAAAAATTGCTAGCCAAAAATAGCTTAGCATTCCTGCACCGGTTCCCCCCGACGTCACCAGCTTCCATGCCTTCACGTAGTTGGGGAGTAGCTTCCATGCCTTCACGTAGTTGGGGAGTAATGGAATTGCAACATCCACCTCTTTAGTGGCTCTTAAAAATAGGCTAGTCAGCTAAACATACAGTATACTCCTTCTGTAAAACAGCATTTTACCTCTCACCCCAACTGCATGTTAAAGGACAAAATGTAGTAAACAAGTAATTCGGAAACACAGTTCATGTTCACTATAGGCGTGTATAAAAAAGATATATAGATTTTCTTTTTATTATTAAAAAGAATGTTGAGATATATATTTTTTTAGCTTAATGGTGAACACGTCATGACACGTGTAGTGTGGTCTTGACGTTCCCCCCTGATGAGTTTCACAGGCCTGGTTACAGAGAGGAAGAAGGCCTGGTTACAGAGAGGAAGAAGGCCTCATTACAGAGAGGAAGAAGGCCTGGTTACAGAGAGGAAGAAGGCCTCATTACAGAGAGGAAGAAGGCCTGGTTACAGAGAGGAAGAAGGCCTGGTTACAGAGAGGAAGAAGGCCTGGTTACAGAGAGGAAGAAGGCCTGGTTACAGAGAGGAAGAAGGCCTCATTACAGAGAGGAAGAAGGCCTGGTTACAGAGAGGAAGAAGGCCTGGTTACAGAGAGGAAGAAGGCCTCATTACAGAGAGGAAGAAGGCCTGGTTACAGAGAGGAAGAAGGCCTCATTACAGAGAGGAAGAAGGCCTGGTACAGAGAGGAAGAAGGCCTGGTTACAGAGAGGAAGAAGGCCTGGTTACAGAGAGGAAGAAGGCCTCATTACAGAGAGGAAGAAGGCCTCATTACAGAGGCTAGTATGTGAACGCAAGAGGCTGAGATGTCTGGTCAAGACTCCACTACAGTGAGATGAACACTTTGTGAGTGACAGATTGAGGCCAGAGACAACACACATGTTCTAAATAGGCCCTGTTATATGTCCTGCTGCAGTGTTTGTTAATACAGTTGCTGACAGGAAATAAACAGGGGCCAAAGCTGTTCCCCTGGCAACGGAATAACAACAGAATACTTTTGAAAAGGTCTATATAACAAACCTTGGCAGTGCAGCGTGAATCCAGCTGCCACTTTTCTTTATATAGAAAGTCATATTCCTCCTCGTCATCACATATTAAAAATATTTTAAAATATAAAGGGCAAAAAAAAAAGAGATCATAAAAAAATATATACATCCGAAGGGGAAGAAACTGTACATTGGAGGGGGTTGGGTGGGGGGGGGGATTTTGACATTTACCGGGGCCAGTATATAATTGCAGCCACCCGTACGTAGGTGCTCTATTGGAGCGGTTTTGAATGAGGGTAGGGATTCACATTCCTTTACGGCTGTGGGTAGGGCGTTCCACATTATTGTGGCATAATTGCGAAACGTGTTTAGTAGGGCTGTCTTAAATACTTCAAAGCTTCGTTCGATGGGCATGGGATTCGAATATGAAAATAAAATTTGATTATTAACACTTTAATCGCCAATGACGCCTTAACTCGTCATTCCCCGCCATGCTAATTCTGCCAATGACGCCGTAACACGTCATTGAGATCAATATTTCAAAAATCTGTGATCGCAATCATATTTCTTCCGCGGAGACTTGAGATCTACTGTTGATTTCCTCTCAACTCTCCAACGATTCAAGAGCGCTATCTGGTGGCCGATCGGCGAATCGCCCAAACCGGAAACGGAAACTGGTGCTCATCCAAATTCGGTCCGATCACTCGCTATAGGTCCCGGGACTCGAGCTTGACACAATGGATAGCGATCCGTTACCAATAACTCGATAAACAACATGATTTGGACGTATATACTATTATACAACCTGGAGATGGATCGCATATTTCAACATCCCATAATAGGAATATTTTTGCTCCACGCTCATCGCCCAACGGCCCGAGGAGACTGGGGTAAGTTTCAGCGTTTATTTTTACCGTGTTCGATACAAACTGCTCTAATGATCATATCACCTACACTACATGAATCATCTAACGTTGGCCACGGAATTATAAACGACCCCCCCCCCCATCCAGTCAACATCAGATGATAAGTAGTAACTTCTAGAAGCACGTCCATTTGAAATTTTTTGTCTGGCGCCGATCGCTATCAAACTGTATTTGATCATCAATATAATGCATTTAGGGCTATAAATCACGTTCTGCAGAATGCTGCAGAAAATGATAAAAACATATTTATACTTTAGACCGTATTTTAGTATGAATATGTGAATGAAAAAGTATAACGTTCCTACATCCTGAACGATAGATAATTGACGTTGAATGGGCCATAGTAATGTCAATTTAGCAATACAATTTAAAAAGTTATAGCCCTGCAAAGAAGGGGAACTTCTCCATAGACAAATAGAGCTGGCAGAGGATGGTATAAGGATGTACATACGCGTGGCAAAGAAAGTGTTAACACTTTGAGTGCCAGGGACGCGTTTTGTCGTTAGTTCATGCCGCCAGTTGAGTACCACCAACGCTATATAGCATTTGTTTGTCGCATTTTTTTTTATTAGCGATTTTAATTCATATTTCATCAATCGAGCTTCACGCTAGTGTTGCAGACTCTCTCTGAGCTCAATTGGGAAAATACCGCCCCCTATCGTCTCTCCCTGTGTAACTGCACCCCATTCGTTTAGACTGATTCCAGCCTCCTCATGTTACTTTTCCGACGAGGCATCTGAAGAGACCCAAGTTGATCGCCGGCCCGGAAAACGCGTGGAATATATATTTACAGTACCCAACGTTGAATCAATAAACGCGATCGATATTTGGAATGGCGATCAGGAATTGGAATAATCTTTTTGGATAACATCTGATAAGATAAGATAAGATATTCCTTTATTGATCCCCTTGGGGAAATCATGTGATGTGAGGTAAGCAATTTATTTTTACCAGTCTTAGGGTATCATGTGATGTGAGGTAAGCAATTTATTTTACCAGTCTTAGGGTAATCGGATCTGTTTTCACCTATATATCAACGTGTGCCATATGTGTGTGTGTGGCTGTGAGTGTGTGCTCGCTGATCAGGAAATGAGAGAATATATTTTTCAGATCGCTTCTCTAGCGTGCATAAGTACACATATAGTTTTACCAAGCCCATGTCAACCCATAACTGCATCTTACATTTGAATAATTATTCTTATATATATATATATAGTTAAACATTTCTTCATTATACTAAATTAACCCTCCATACAGAAGGGCATTAATAACAATGATGGACAACTTAAATAGGCCTTTTGGAAATATGAATATGCGTCCAAGAAAGGTCCCATGATGATATCCTGTTTTCTAGGTGAATGATTGAATGATTTCTACAGATGATAATAATAATAATAATAATATATTCAATTCATATAGTACTTTTTACAGTGCTCATATATGCTTTAATATCTGGAGCTTTAATAGTACAAGTGTGCCTCGGCATCAAAAGCACAGAGATTTATTTTGCACATAATCTCACACATATCTCCAAGGCCCTAAACTGTTTTGCGCACATTCATTTAGTTTGACAGTAATTGGGAGTTAATGAGTTTGAATATGGCCACCAGTGATGTCATCAGAGGACACTGGATCCTTGTGTTGTGTTAATTACAGCTCAATGAAATGATGTAGATGGAAGAAATAGCAATCCCTATTGTCCTCACCTCTATTTTTTTCATCCACATAATTTCATTGAGCTGTAATTAACGCAACACAACGCACTGTTCTGTGCGTTCCGTTAGTGGTTAACGACACGGACCATGTATTAGTCCAGGAACTGTTTCAGCCTAGAGTTACTTCAATTCCATCTCTAATTCCTGTGTTGTGGTCAGAAGGATACAGTGGCTACATGGTCTACTCTAAGAGAGAGGGTGAGGAGGGTGAGGTGTTCACTGTTTGAACCCTGCAGCTTAAAAGCTCCAATTCACCAATTAGCTCATAGCTGCTCTCTGTGTGTTTGAGCTTATGGCCTGTTTCCTATATGAGCTGAATCTCTGCCGTCCCAGAGCCATTTTAACACTTTCCGTGCCAGCAGGGGGTGCCAGAAATAGGCGCTTGAGTGCCAACGCTGTAGTCAATGGAGGGCGATCATATTTGCGAACGCATAAACTATATCTTAAATTATGGCTGTGTCTAATACGCCCGTCGCTTATCAATGACTTGTTTGCGGTCAACGTTGTCGAAACGGATTGTTTTTTAATCGGTTCATTTCCGTTTTATCCCATTTTGAAAAACGCTAGTTTTTTTTTACTTTCAGGGGAAAAAAAGATTCTGCAGGAATCGCGCTTTACTGTAATACACAAAACACAGCCTATTTATGAATCGTTTTCAAATAAATGCTAGATTATCGATAGTATATGTGTACATATGCACGCTATAGAAGCGCGCTGAAAAATCGATTATCTTATTTCCTGATCAGCACACACACACTCACAGCCACACACACACATATGGGACACGTTGATATATAGGTGAAAACAGCTCTGATTATACCAAGACTGGTAAAATAGATTCTTTACCTCAGATCAGATGTTCTCCAAAAAGATTATTCCAATTCCTGATCGCCATTCTAAATATTGATTGCGTTTATCGATCCAACGCTGGGTGGTCAAAACACATATTCCGGGGGGGGGGGCAGGTGGCGCACGGAGATTACGTTCGTCACCAACACCGGGAGACACTAGGATTCGCCTGTTCGAATCCAGCTCCCGGCGTTGCTATCAGCTTGGCTGGCCTCTCACACTGATACAATTGGCTGTATCAGGGGGTGGGAAAGCTGAAGGGTGGGTCCTGGGCGTTGTGGACAGCGACCCCTACAGTTCGGTCGGGGCGCCTGCTCAGCGAGGGTTGGAACTGAGGAGAGATAGTGTGGCCTCCCACACGCTACACTCTCCCCGGTGAGAACCTGCGCGGCCAGGTTGGCCTGCCCCAGGCTGCACATGCGTCGGAGGAAAGCATGTGACAGTCTCCGGTCTCCCGGACCAACAGTAGGGGAAAGTACGCAACAACCAGGAAGGGTGGGATGGGAGAAAAATCGGGAAAAAGGAGGGGAAGAAAGATATATAAAAAAAAAAAAAAAAAAAAACACATATTCCACGCTGTTCTGCGGCTCGGCAATGAGTGGGATCGGCTCGGATTACATGTCTGACAAGTAAAATGTGGAATCCGGACTCTTTTTTTCCCCCATCCATTGTGTGTGTTGTGTGGATCAACATTCGGCTCGTGTAATAAGAGTAACAAATTGCTTTCAAAGTGAGATTACACAATTGCCTTTGAAAAGATGACCGGTGTTGGTTGCTAATCGGACTATAAACGAGGCCTTGGCCTGAATATTAGGACTCAGCAGCCAGCAGCTACACAGGAAGTTCAGAAACACTGGCCTAAATTGACATTGAGACGATAGCTGATGGATTCCCAAGATTGATTAACCTCATTGGCAAGCCATACCAATAAACCCCTGGCACCTTAACATGAGCTCTCACCTGACTCGCATTAACTTTTAACTTCATCCCGTTTTTCTGACAGAGCCACTGTAGTGAAATTATCCTTTAGGCTCCTTTACACTAAGCCCTGGGAGAGGACATCTTGTCCAATCAGGAGTTGGCCTCTGTATCCTATCTACATATTTTACCTCCTCCTTTCAACTAATTGGCTTACTTTTACTTCTCCTGTCACCTGATAGGCCTATCCACCTACCCATCGTAGAGCCTAAAGGTATTTTGAGTTTTCCTCCTGTGGACTAGCAACCCATATTTACCCTCTTCCTCCTCACACATTATTGGATGATTTGCCTTATGATCTTGTTTCCTGTCCCTCAGCTAATTAGGGTATTTCTCCCTCTTTGACAGGCAATGGTTTACAATGTGTTATTGAGAGTAAATATAAGCTAAGGCCTAATTACAATTTATTCAAAACCATATGCAGAGGAAAATAAATAAAAAGAAAAACTCATTGGCAAGCCATACCAATAAGCCAGGACGCCGTTATTTTTCAGATATGGCTTCAACTTTCCAAAATGAACCAAGCAGAAAGACTCTAGAATCGAATCTATCGAATTATCTAGATAATAGTGATTAATCAAGAGTAGATTTTAGATCGAATCGTGACCCAAGAATCAAAATCATATTGAATCGTTTAAAGGTCCTATATTTTAGTCATTTTCTACAAGTTAAATAGATCTTTGAGGTCCCCTAAACATGTCTTATTGATGCATTCCAGCAGCCTCTATACCCCTCTGTTTCAGTAGTAGGCTGTCTCTGTGCCTATAACGAGCATGTTGTCTTGAACATACAAATAAGATAATTATCGTACATCTAGCAATGATGTGCGAACCTGTACCGTCAAACGAAATTCAGACCAAACTGTCACACTAGGCATTGCGGATCAAATATGACTCAAGATCGAGCAATATCATATCAAACTTACCACTAAAGATTTTGTCAAACATAATTTGGGGTTCATCTTTAGGCAGAAAAGGTTTATGAGCAAACCACTATTTTGTACACAAGCATTTTTCCACATGCACACACAAGTCAAGGACGTGCATTGCAATGAGCTTTTTCGTGTGACATCACATAAAGACGGAAGTCCAAATGACTAATTTAGTGGTCCCTGCCTGCTTCAAGATGTCTACCATCATCCCTGTACCGAAGAAACCCTCCCCAACATGTCCAAATGACTACAGACCGGTGGCACTCACCTCTGTGGTCATGAAATGTTTCGAGAGGCTGGTCAAGGACCACATTTGTGCCTCCCTCCCCAGTGATATGGACCCTATGCAATTTGCATACAGGACAAACAGGTCCACCATAGTCCCCACCAGACTGGTGGACAAGCTGATCGAGCTAGGTCTGAGCTCCGTCCTGAGCGCCTGGGTACTGGACTTTCTGAGCGAAAGACCCCAGGCGGTCAGGGTGGGGGGTCAGACCTCCAACACCATCACCCTGAGCATCGGGTCCCCCCAGGGCTGTGTTCTGAGCCCCCTGCTGTACTCACTCTACACACACGATTGTGTGGCCAAGTTCAGCTCCAACTCCATAGTGAAGTTCGCAGACGACACGGTGGTGGTGGGGCTGATCTCGGACAACGACGAGAAGGCCTACCGGGAGGAGGTTGAGGTACTGGAACGCTGGTGCCAGGACAACAGCCTGCTCCTGAACATTGGTAAAACCAAGGAGCTGATCGTGGATTATAGGAGAGGACAGCAGGAGACGCACACACCACTGATGATTAACGGGGCTACCGTGGACAGGGTGAGCAGCTTTAAGTACCTGGGGGTCCACATCTCAGAGGACCTGACATGGTCAACACACATAGACACAGTAGTAAAGAAGGCGAAACAGCGCCTCTACCACCTGAGACAGTTAAGGAAGTTCAGAGTATCGGGGAAGATACTCCAGTCCTTCTACTCAGGAGCTGTAGAGAGCATCCTGACCGGAAACATCACTGCCTGGTATGGAAACAGCACGGCACAGGACAAGAAGGCCCTACAAAGAGTGGTGCGCTCAGCCGAGCGTACCACGGGTATTGCACTACCCCCCCTGCAGGTTCTATACAACAAGAGGTGCAAATCCAGAGCCTGCAGGATAATGAAAGACCCTCACCACCCCAATAACAGCCTGTTTCAGCTGCTGAGGTCAGGCAGACGCCTGCGAACCCCAGCTACTAGGACAGAGCGGCTGAGGCTCAGCTTCTTCCCCCAGGCCATCAGAGCCCTGAACAATGAACATTGAGTGCTCAGAACATTGAACTATCCACACACAAGCACACATGAACACACACACGACACGCACGCTGTGCACGCTCACACACGAGCAGCCACTTAACACTTTAACATGAGCGGGCACACACTCATGTCGCACACACGCACACTTATGGCCAAAAGGAAAGGACACTTTAAATTAGAATAACAGGAACAGTGTATTGCACTACCAAAGCTAACTAGCATGTCCCATATGCTCTGTAAATAACTATGTACAGATACCGAGATGTCACTCCATGTTACCTGTTACCTGTTTACTGCACAATGTTGTTTTTTCATTTTTTTTATTCTATTATATGTTGTACCACTGTATTGCACATCGTTGCGGGCAAGACCACCCGCATTTCATTGTATACCTGTATGCCGTGACAATTAAAACTCTTGACTTGACTTGACTTGACTTGACTAAAGGCACAATTTCTGAATACAGGTGCAAAATCGGACTGGGTTGTCATATTTCACAGTTTGTGTGTTAGTAGGCCCATCAGAGCCATGTATGTACTGAAATAGTGACATTAACGGCCATGGGAAGCTCTGCAGTTGGCACCTCCCATCCTGTCCCTCAGCCAAATGGCATTTGCCACTGTTGTGGCTTGGTTGTCGTTGACACAGCAGGAGACGTTGTTTCCAATTTTAACAAGTAGGTAATTTATTTAAGAAAAGAAGTTTAACAGAAGAGTTTGAAAGAAGGTAGTCTATGGATTACCAGACGGTCACCATAACGGAAAAAACACTCTGACTCCCCAACTCTACGTGCCCCGAGATAATACCTTCCCCAGCCCCGCCCCGACATGACAGTTTTCCACACATCTCCCTTTCCCGGAATCATCGAGGTCCTGCCGACCCCTTATCTGACCACAACAAGAGAATAAAAACAGAAGATAAGTCTAAAGGTTTGTCATCCCTGAGACAAAACTGGAGTCAAGATTAAAGAAGAAAAGAACAAGATGTGATTTACTTGAAAATGTCTATCTGTCCTATACCCTTGAGGCTTGAGGTTGTTTTAAGAAACATCAGCCAGACTGTCGCCCTAGTGTCTTTGAGCTCTGCTAGTTGACCTATATTAAACTAGTCAAGGCTAACCCTTTCCTACCTCCCCCCCCGTATACACATTTTCCACAACACCACCCTGGCTGACAGTCAGTCAGGGCTCAAGGTTGACGTCACAGGTGCTGCCTGTGATTGGTCGGTGTCTGAGATGTCAGAGGTGAACAGGATAACAGTCAGAACAGCAGTAGAACTGATGTCATCAGGACAGCTTGTTTAGCTGGATCAGCTTCTCCTGTCACTTTCACTGTCTCTCTCTCTTGCTCTCTCCCTCTCCCTCCCTCCCTCTCCCTGTCTCTCAGTCTATCGTATGCTCTTTCTCTTGCTCAGTCCCTCTTTCTCAAACTGTCTGTCTCTCTCTCTTTGTTTTCTCACTCACATTCTCTCTCTCTCTCTCTCTCTCTCTCTCTCTCTCTCTCTCTCTCTCTCTCTCTCTCTCTCTCTCTCTCTCAGTAATCCTAGTGAAAACCAATCTAGTTATATACAGTACTGTATTTCACAAAAAGCACCCTGGCAATACAACTGTCTTAAATTAATTCCATTCCATTATTGGCCAATAATAATAATAATAATAATTTATTTAATTTGTATAGCGCTTTTCAAAGACCCAAAGACGCTGAAAATGATCAAACAATGATCAGACATATGCTTTAGTGTTGCAGTAGAAAGCAGATGCTGGTTGACCAACCATGGAGTTGTGTGCTCACTGTGTCTCGTAATCTGACTGAAATTTACATAAACATTAAGTAGAATAGAAATAGACTGTTGAGTAAATTGACTATTGACCATATGTGGCCATTTTGCTCTTATATCATGCTCAGGTTGGGATTCCTTTCCCATGTGAATATGGTCATTAAAAATGGCTACGTTGATGCCAGTTAAACAGCAGTCATACTTGACAACTCTGTATGTTATGATGTCACTGGGTATTGTTTGAAAATGTTCAATACCGACACTAGAACCTATATTTATTTCTATATTTAGGTAATGCTTCTTGGTGAGAGCAGTCCCTCCAGCTCAAAGGCAATGTGTACTCAAAGAGCTTTGTGCCGATTTGATCAGGTCACATTGGATATGGATACAGAACACTGGTAGTGAATAACTGGCTACGGGAAAAAAAGGAATGTATGTACGGTATTATTTGTCAAAAAATTTCAATAGTGGGTAGTATTGATTTGCTTCAATCAATACCTTGATTGGTATTGGTTTTCGATTACCCAGCCCACGTGGAGATTCATGTCCCTTAGTTTGTTCCTACTGTTTTCAGACACAGCTTGGGGTGTTCAGAGAATTATCTTGCGTGCCCCGAACGCGAACATGTACCCACATGTCTCCACACCTGTGCATCACAGGCCTGCCCAAGAGAGACCACATCTGGACCAAATCTGCACATCCGCAACCAAAAAGAAAATGGGGCTATAACGTTGAATTGGGTGTATACAGAGTATCACTAATAATAACCAATAATTAATCTTATCTGAATTTTTTATTTTATTTATTTATTTATTTTTGTTATGCAGTGATGTAGTTATTAGAAAAGTAAACAGACTATAGTGCCATGTCTTTTCTGCTTAACCCTTTCAGTGCCACGGATGACATATCTCGTTTTATTAGCCCCCCCACTGAGTGCCAACAACGACAAATATCGTTTTATTGTTTTTTTGTCTTTTTCCCCCTCCTTGTTCCTCCGATTTTCTCCCATCCCAATGTTAGTCGTTATGCCAATTCCCAATCCCCTTCCTGGTCGCTGCGCACTTACCCCCCACAGTCGGTCTGGGAGAGTGGAGGCTATCACGTGCTTCCTCCGACACACGTCCAGCCAATCAACCGCTTCTTTTCACCTGGCAGCACGGATTCTCACTGAGAGGGCGTAGCGTGTGGAAGGATCACACTATCCCACTTAGATCCTATCCGCGCTTAGCAGGCGCCCCGACCGAACTGTAGGAGTCGCTGTTTACAACGACCCGGACCCACCCCGCCAGCTTCTCCCACCCTCTAATACAGCAAATTGTATTAGTGTGAACGGCCAGCCAAGCTGGTGACAACCCCGGAGCTGTGAGCTGGATTCGAACAGGCGAATCCAGCCGCTCCGGGGTTGGTGACTAACGCAATCTCCGTTACGCCACCTGACCGCCCCGTTTTATTGTTTTATTAGCGATCTGAAATCATATTTCATCAACCGAGTCTCCCGTTGGTACACCAGCTCCTACAGGAGCTCAGAATGGAAAAAAGCGCCCCCTATCGTCTATCCCTGTGTAACTGCAGGTCAGTCGCTTAGACTGACCTGGGATCTGTAGATATGTAGAGGCGGAGCCAGCTGATTCCTTGTGCTGGCAAGAAGTCTGATCAACATGGAAGTCATCGCGGGACGGGAATCAGCCTGGAATATATATTCACAGCAGCCAATACTCAATCAATAAGCGTGATCGATATTTGGAATGGCGATCAGGAATTGGAATGATCTTTTTGGAGAACATCTGATCTGAGGTAAGGAATCTATTTTACCAGTCTTGGGATAATCAGAGTTGTATTCGCTGAGATCTCAGCGTTTGCCCTATGTGTGATATGTCTGTGTGCGCGATCGCTGATGAGGAAATAAGAGAATAGATTTTTCAGCTTGCGTCCATAGCGTGCATACGTACACATATACTATCGATAATCTAGAGTTTAGTTGAAAACGATTCATAAATAGGCAGAAAAATTACAACGTTTTTGTGTATTCTAGAATATTCCAGTAAATGTCTTTTATCATGGAATCTTTATATTTTCCTTGAAAACGAGGGCTTTTCAAAATGCTATAAAACGAAAATGAACCGATAAAAAAACAATCCGCTTCGACAATGTTGACTGCAAACGAGTCATTGATAAAGCGACGGGCAGATTAGACACATCATTTATAATCATAATTTAAAACATAGATTAGGCGTTTTTAAGATAACATTGAAGTGGATGGTGGCATTCAACAGGTAAATCAAGGTTAAGCAACGGCTCTGAAAGTGTTAAGGAAACTGTACCTTTATGGCTGCTTTCATTGTTGTTTCCATGGACACAGTGAATAAACAGGGCTGCATAGAGATGTCATGAAATTCAATTATTTTACTTTTTTCAACTGATTTTCGGTTGTTATTTATAAATGAGACAAAAAATACGGGGGGGAACAATAATATATTATTTATTCAATAAGTTAACACATTCAGCGCCGGGCCTATATGACCAAATTAGGGCTAGCACGCCAGCGCTTTAATCGATGGGAGGACGGAGATATTTGCGAGTGCTTAAAATATATCTTAAATTATGGCTATGGGTCTAATACACCCGTCGCTTATCAATGACTTACTTGCAGTCGACATGTACGAAACGGGGGCGGCTAAGTGGCGCAGTGGGCAAGGCGCTCGCCACTAATGCAGGAGATGCTGGGTTAGAGCCCAGCTCTCGGCATTGCTACCAGCTTGGCTGGTCGTTCATACTAACGCAATTGGCAGTGTTAGGGGTGGGAAGCTGGTGGGTGGGGATCGGACGTTGTGGACAGCGACTCCTACAGGTCGGTTGGTGCGCCTGCGCAGCAGAATCAGGAAGCAACAGGGGCGGCGTGTCCCTCCCACGCAGACCCTTGCCGCTGAGAGATCGCGCTGTGCAGGTGAAAAGATGCAACGGCTGCCTCCTCGTGTACCGGAGGGGACACGTGATGCAAGGCTTCGTCCACATTTCAGCCGGCCTGTGGGAGGCATGGCCTAACAGTGTTCGAGACAGGGGAGGGTAGAATTGGACAATACGAAATTGGGATGGGAGAAAAAATTGAAAATGGGAGAAAATGTAGATCAAAAACAAAAAAAACATGTATGAAACGGATTGTTTTTTCATCGGTACATTTCCGTTTTATACCGTTTTGAATACGAGTATAGTTTGAGATTTCTAGTAATTCCAGAGAAAGACGCGATAATAGCCCTTTAGTGGAATACACAAAACACGTTGTAATTTTTCGGCTGATTTATGAATTGTTTTCAAATAAACGCTGTCCTTATGCACGATACAAAAGCGGGCTGAAAAATCGATTATCCGTGCCTTGCTCAGCGCCAACGGCACACACACAGACACGTTGTGATCGCTATGAAAAAAACATCTGATTAACCCAAGACTGGTAACATAGAGTCCTTACCTCACATCATATGTTCTGCAAAAAGATTAATCCAATTCCTGATCGCCATTCCAAATATCGATCGCGTCCATTGATCCAATGGTATAGTCCAAAACACATAATCCACGCTGCTCCCTGTCCCCCCAGTCAACGTGGTACAACGAAACTGCATGCCCGAGAAGCAAAACCCGGACCGGACTTTTTTTTTGTATGCACAACATCCCCAGCCAATCCAATCCAATGATGTGCAATACCATCCGGGAGACGATAGGCGGCGGTATTTGCCCTTTTGCGAGCTCAGACCCATTCCCAACAATAACATCCGGTTGGATGGATGAAAATGAATGGATATCGCTAATAAAAGAAATAACGATTAAAACCTGACTATACTCGTGATTGGCGCGCAAGCGTCGGCGAGTTAACCCGACTATACTCGGGGTCTGCGCTGAATGTGTTAAGGAAAGGTACAGTATCACCAGTTACTTTACTTCCTCTTTGGACAGAGATGTTTGACAGACAGTGGAACATCATCCAAGTGTGACATGTACTAGGGATGGGCGTGAGTAATTGATTAATCGATTAATCGTAGCTATGAGAAAAATCGGGAAAAAACTTTTTTCTTTTTCTTTTTTTGAGTAATACACGATCAATCGAGTATAGCATGCGATCAATCGATCTGGATTTGTCTTTAAAATGCCCATCCCTAACGTGTACCAAGCAACACACTGGCTGTCATGTTCGGTGATTGGTTAGGTTTACCATGAGTCATGTGAGACAGCATTATGGGTATTTTTCTTCACTGTAATATAATCAGGTTAGCATTTTTACAATGGACACTCAATCAAACCCAGAAGAAATCCACCTTGGAATTTAGTACATAGATGCTGGAGAAATATTATCCTCATAAACCATCTTCAAATTCAGTGTAATGAAAATACGAACTTGATGCTTTAGCTCGACCTAACGTTCATTATTTTGTTTAAGGAGAGTGGGCAAGAGGCTGAGAGGGAGACCGGTTCTTTATTGAGACAGTAGGACGTAGTGGTGGGGGGAAATATCGATACAGTATAGTATCGCGATACTTTGCGTGGTGATACTGTATCGATACAAGGACGCCAAGTATCTATATTTTATTATGCAATTTCTTTTTAATCTAATCTTTTTTTTATATATATAACTTAAGGAAGTTGCATTGTTCATTTCAATACCTGTAATAGTACAGTAGTCCACACACACGCACACGTGTGCATTCAGTAAGTTGGAATATGACTGTAATACAAACAGTTCAGTTTGTCAGGTACATGCAACACAGATTACAGTGTTGACAACATCTGTCTGCTTGAGAAAATCCCATTTGCTGCAATAGAAATGATTGAAGTGAGATGAAGAGACTGACAACTTTATTTTATTAGATAAAACATGTTGACAAAGTTTTACTTTGCAGTTGAAAAAAGGTAATATATATCGCAATATTAATATCGCAATACTCGGCATATCGCAATATATTTTTAATCGCAATACTATCGTATTGTGACTTAAGTATTGTGATAATATCGTATCGTGAGGCCTCTGGTGATTCCCACCCCTAGTAGGAAGGCTGAGGGGGAGAGACTGAATAGGGGAGACACAGGAGAATGTTCTTTATTGAGACAGTAGGAAGGCAGAGAGGGAGACACAGGAGAGAATGTTCTTTATTGAGACAGTAGGAAGGCTGAGAGGGAGATACAGAGCAGGGGAGACACAGGTCATTGAGACAGTAGGAAGGCTGAGAGGGAGACAGAGTAGGGGAGACACAGGAGAGAAGGTTCTGTATTGAGACAGTAGGAAGGCAGAGAGGGAGACACAGGAGAGACGGTTCTTTATTGAGACAGTAGGAAGGCTGAGAGGGAGACAGAGTAGGGGAGACACAGGAGAGAAGGTTCTTTATTGAGACAGTAGGAAGTCAGAGAGGGAGACACAGGAGAGAAGGTTCTTTATTGAGACAGTAGGAATGCTAAGAGGGAGACAGAGCAGGGGAGACACAGGAGAGAAGGCTCTTTATTGAGACAGTAGGGAGTCTGAGAGGGAGACAGAGTAGGGGAGACACAGGAGAGAAGGCTCTTTATTGAGACAGTAGGGAGTCTGAGAGGGAGAGACAGGAGAGAAGGTTCTTTATTGAGACAGTAGGAAGGCAGAGAGGGAGACACAGGAGAGACAGTTCTTTATTGAGACAGTAGGAAGTCTGAGAGGGAGACACAGCAGAGAAGGCTCTTTATTGAGACAGTAGGGAGTCTGAGAGGGAGAGACAGGAGAGAAGGTTCTTTATTGAGACAGTAGGAATGCTAAGAGGGAGACACAGGAGAGAAGATTCTTTATTGAGACAGTAGGAAGGCAGAGAGGGAGACACAGGAGAGAAGGCTCTTTATTGAGACAGTAGGGAGTCTGAGAGGGAGACATAGTAGGGGAGACACAGGAGAGAAGGCTCTTTATTGAGACAGTAGGGAGTCTGAGAGGGAGACCAGAGTAGGGGAGACACAGCAGAGAAGGCTCTTTATTGAGACAGTAGGGAGTCTGAGAGGGAGACCAGAGTAGGGGAGACACAGGAGAGAAGGTTCTTTATTGAGACAGTAGGGCAGGGGTGGCCAACCCGCGGCTCGCAAGCCGCATCCATAAAAAAAATTAAAATTATAATATATATATATTTTCTTTTTTGTAACTTTTTTCTTTTCTTTTTATGTCACTCATTCCATAAGGACATAGAATAAACATTTAAAAAAAATGGTCCATTTGCATGTTCTTGGTATCTGAATCTAGGGATATGGGTCAGTGTCAGAAATAGTGTGTCTGTTACTAGGCTTGAGTAAATTGTAATGAACCAAAGGAGAATATCAATTCTATTTAAAAAAAAAAATCTTTGACTGTGAATAACACCATGCTCAAATTGACCAGACCTGAAAAATCTAAGCAAATGAATAAAGGGAAGATGATTAGACAGAAGGTTTTGTAGATACAGTACTGAATTCAGACATATTTTTTATAATGTAAATTTCTCCACCATTTTTCATCGTATTGCAACACCGTTTTTTGCAAGACGTTCACAGAAAGGTAGAGAAACTAACTGCGTTCTGTTTTATGGCAATAACGTTCAGGTTTGTGGGAGATAATCCCAAAAAATAATAGAAATAAAAAGGTAAATCCAGAAGTCAGATGATTGACAGGGGCCTGATGTGAGCTGGGTAGGGTAGTTTTTCGAAATTCGAAAGCCCAGAGTCTCTTCCTTCAAAAGACTACACTCACTTTTGGCTGTGCCACTTCCTCCTGTCAATATGCGCCGGTTTCCGACTCAATGCCCTGAGATTTCAATAATTTTACTAATAACAGTTAAAATAATTGGTAAACAAACGTAATGCTGAAAATATACACTTTTACTGTATATCTCGGGCTTAAGAGGTTAACCCTGTGAGGCCCAAATTAAAAAGACATTAGCAACTTCAGAGGCCAGAGGGTGGGACATATAAACACATTTACTATCAAATAGCATTGTGAGGCTGAACAACAGGACCAATTGACTATACATGTGCTTAACATTTTTTAAATGGCTAAAAGTGATTTTGTAATTTTGCAACCGTGGGTCTCACAGGGTACTTTTAACCCGGTGAGGCCCAAATAAAAAAGACATTAGCAACTTCAGAGGCCAGAGGGTGAGACCTATAAACACATGAAGGGTGCCGTGACTGAAAAAAAAGGTTGAGAAACGCTGGTATATGGTGTGGCTATTTGTGGTACCACAGTAATTTTTGTGGCTCTTAGTCTCTGACTGGTTGGCCACCCCTACAGTAGGGAGTCTGAGAGGGAGACAGAGTAGGGGAGACACAGGAGAGAAGGTTCTTTATTGAGACAGTAGGGAGTCTGAGAGGGAGAGACAATCCTGGTGGGATTTGATCCTTCAATCCTAGGGTACTAATGGTGACCTTCGTGGTTCCAGCGGCGAGGGTCTTAACCACTGCACCATCTCTGGGCACCCACTTAAAATCATTCTTTAAAAATGCAGCCTTTCTGAAGAAGGGGAGAGAAAGGAAGAGTTGTTTTTGTGACCTGGTTCCTACAGTAATCTGCTCCTTCTATTTTATCATCGTTGCTCACCATTAGCCACCATTATATAACCTGACTAACCTTGCACACTGGGTCATACACACAGTAATTCATACTCACACTGGGTCAGGGGGTGAGGCCACGGTTGGATCATACACCTAACGCCACACGCCAGGACAGACTCTTCATTTAGAGGATCATAAGCAACGGCAGATGTTTTGGACTCGTCGGAATCGGTTGGTTCAGTTGATCTCACTTCAGTTGACTCGTTATCGCCAGAAGAGTTGCTTCACACCAGTCCAGAGGAGCTCAGAAGGATCTGTCATTGTATAATGTATAATATTATAATAGAGAGAGAGATAAGAAGAAGGAAGGAAAAGAAGGATAATTATTACATATGGGTGGCGTGAGAAATCGAATAGGTTCATAGAATAAGAGAATAATAAAAGCATGATACACTATCAAAAAAAGGCTTTATGAACAATTAAAACTAGGAGTAGCCTATAATCAGTAGTACAAGCTGTCCCAAAACAGGATATGACCTTATTTCCCAGTGGTAGCCATAGCAACAGCCACTGTTCATCTTTTAATTGAGCTTAGCGGTGCAGAGACAATGGTCTGGCAAGAGACAAGGAAACTGGGTAAAACATGCTTCCACAGCCTGAGAAATGGAACGTAGAATTGCTTTTCGACAACGTTCTCTTGTGTCACCACCAGTGGACGCCACTAGCGGTAACCATGGAAACGAGGGTCACCGGGTCCCCTGTGATCCAGGGCTGTGTATTGGCAATAATCTGACGATACGATACATATCACGATACAGGGGCTACGATTTGGGGAAATCTGTCATTGTTTAAAGAACATAGCTCCATATCCATAACATCTGGCGTGAAGTGGTGTTATGACAGAGTGGGCATGCTCTCCTCTGACATCACCAAGCACAAGGTGGCATCCTTCATTGGCTTGAGTCAGCCTGGCACAGTGTGTACCGTGTACTAACCCATGCAAGGTGCCAACCTGCACATCGGTAGCAATTAGGGGATAAGTGTCATGCTCAGGGACCGGGGAGGAGCGGGAATCGAACCGGGAACCTCCGGATTACCAGACGACTGCTCTACCTCCTGAGCCACTGTCTCACTGTATATATATATTATATATATTTTCCATCACAAGCAACATATCAAGTAGTCATTAAAAACATGAGCAGCTAGTTTTAAGATAATTGAAATGAAGTTGTTTTAAATATACCAATGAGGTTAAAAACAGCAAATTACCTGGTAAATTATTCCAGTCAGACGTTACCAATTTCTGAGGAAACTTTTGGAACTGAAAAGAAAAGATGATCAGAGTGTCTGTCAATCGATGCGGTTCTAACAGCTGCTGTAGATAACAAGGGTAATTGAACTAAATACACTTTGCTGGCTGCAGTTGTATCCGTTGCCTAGCAACATCAGCTCACTAAATGATGGTACCTGTGTGATTTCCATGGCAGATCTCTGGGCCATGCCAAGGTCTTTAGAAAGAAGAAAAACGGGGGCGGCTACGTGGCGTAGTGGGCAAGGCGCTTGCCACTAAATGCTGGAGACGCTGGGCTCATCAGTTCGAGCCCAGCGCTCCACATTTGCTTTCAGTTTAGCTGGTCGTCCGTACTAATACACATTGGCCGTATTAGGGGGTGGGAAACTGATGGGTGGGGATCGGGCGTTGTGGACAGCGACTCCTACAGGTCGGTTGGTGCGCCTGCGCAGTAGAATCAGGAAGTGTCGGGGGCAGCGTGAGCCTCCCACGCGTTACTCCTCGCCACTGAGAGATCGAGCTGCGCAGGTGAAAAGATGCGACTGCTGTTACCTCAAGTACCGGAGGGGACTTGTGCTATGTATGACTTAGTCCACATTGCAGCCGGCTTGTGGGAGGCAAGAAACAGCGTCCGTGACAGGGGAGGGTTGAATTGGATGATACGAAATTGGGATGGGAGAAAATATAGAAAATGGGAGAAAAAGTGGATCAAAAAAAAAGAAAGAAGAAAAGCGGTCCAGTCGATGACGCCAATGTGGAAATTCATCATCCACAGAACCGCGCCCACAGGACAGCGCCAGGGCAGTGCTGGGACCAGGATTCTATTTAAGTGAATGAAACATTTAGAAGGCTGGTCCCAGACAGCTCTCAAGGTGCCGTTTACTTCCGCATCGTTTCATAACAACCCTGGGCTCAGAAGGGAATTAGCTCACACAAGGGTTAAGATGCTATGGGTTAATAAATGTTGGTATAACCTGAAGTGTAGGGGTCAGATGACTGTGTGATAGTGAGAGTATGAAAAATGTAATATGTTTATTGTTTATCTTTTCTCTCCCTCTTCCTCTCTCTCTCTCTCTCTCTCTCTCTCTAGGAGCTGCGTACCAACGTTCCTCGCTACAACAAAGGTACCTATAATGACTTCAGCTACGTGTCCACGCTGAACCGTGAGGGCGTCTCCATGAGGAAAGGGGAGCACCTGGGAGAGTTCAACCTGGGCTCCACCATCGTCCTGCTGTTTGAAGCCCCCAAGGACTTCACCTTCAACCTCAAACCTGGACAGAAAATCCGATATGGAGAACCACTGGGAACTATGTGAAGGAGAGCGAGCAAGAGAGTGAGAGAGAGAGAGAGATAGAGATAAATGGAGAGTGAAAGACTCGAGACAGATTGAATTGTTGAAGGAGGGATAGTCACATGGATATATTGATGGATGGACACACTAGTGGACTGTGTGTGGACTCTTGATGGCGGTGATGTGCAGGTGTACTGGCTCCCTGAAAGCCCCTTGTGCTGCGTTAAGCCACTGCTATGCTAAAGAAACAACCCCAAATCCACAACTGGACTGGTTGTCGGGGGGGTTAAACTAGAGAGCTTGTGACTATTATTACTAGTCACTACTAGCTTGTCACTGAATGACCTGACTACGAACTCACCAACACACCACTGTTGCATTACTACATTAGCCAACCTACAGTAGCTACATTTTAGAGCCATAGATTAGAGACCACAGAACTTGATGGAATAGAAGCGGCCTTTCCATGGTCGTCATGGTGATTGACTTATCTCGAGCCCCTCCCTCTTTTATTGATCCTCCAATTACAACTGTTGCTGGGAAGCAACGGTTGTGATTGGAGGATCAAGAAAAGAGGGTGGGGGGTTTAAGATGGGTCAATTTCCCTCGGTACGCCAAAGATGGCCACCGTAGAGTGCTGATAACGTTGTCACGGAAAGGAGCGTCGTTTCGTGTGTGTGTGTGAGCGGACAGTGGTGCGAGACGTCAGAAAGTTGGAATGTTCATCCGCAACTGCCACTGGGAAGAATGTTGATCCGAATGATGCGGTTGCCACGGTAACGCATCGGCTTCTCTGATCCGTCTCCTGCTGCCGGACCAAACACAGATGTTCCCACACCAACGTTAACAGACCTGTGCGTTTCTTTAAGGCGTACCAGCCAAATGACCATCCCTAGAATGTAGACGTAAAACAGGAACGATCGCTCTGATCGGTTCATCTTTCACGATTGGGACTCCGTGTCCGTGTTGTACCGCGTGCGCCGCGTTGCTGCCACCATCTTTAAAAGGAACAAAGTGCTGCAAATGTGTAACAGCACCCTCTCCATAAAACATCGCCAACATTATTACGATCGATTTGGCAGAGAATCACCGGTTCTGGCGGGATTGCTGAGCTAGCGCAGCTACCGCGGAAAAGTGCGGTCGCCAAACTCTTTATCAGTGGCTCTGGTTACGGTATAACCTCACCGTTATCCGACCTCTGTTAGAAGTGGTGCGTTTTTGATACCAGTTACACATCCAGATGGGTGAAACGCAGGGATGGATGATGAGGATTCAGGGCATTAGCCTGGCAATGCTTTTTGGCTGCTCGCCTGCATATAATCTAATTTAGCTCCAATTGAAATCCTGGCTAGTGAAGAAGACACATAGCCCCCTGGGAATAAGTGAAGTGGCCATCTATCTATCTAAATGTACACTGGCCTCGACAGGGTAGTACTCTCTCCACAGGCTTGCAAGCAAATAACATTTCCAGCCTGCCAAAATATACTGAAATATGAGGGGATGGGCAAAACATCAAACAGACATCCACTTGTATTCCCTAAAACACATTTTACTGTCTTGTTTTACAGGAGAATACATTTAACTCCATATATTAACAGCTGTTAGAATTATTATTTTTGCCGTTCATTACACATTATATTGGTCAACCAGTCAGTCGAGGTTCCGATAAATGAGGTTCTACTGTATGGCTCTTCTGTTTGGTTTCTATTGGGTTCTACTAATGTTTTGTTTTTTTATCTGTCATTTCTACTGTTCTACTGCATCTAGTGTACTTGGGAGTATTTAACAAGGGGGATGGTTAGTTTCTCTCTATTATCTATGATTGACAGTGGGGATGCATTTAATAATTAAGTTTACAACAAATCAATTATTCTAACAAGGGGAATACATTTAAAACACATGACATGTTTTGTAATTCCATTTCACGCCCCGTCTCAAATCACCCCAGATTATGGGAATTCAACATTAGCAGTACAGTAATATCTAGAATAATATTAACAACAACTTGCTCTTGTTTCTTCCTGTTGACAATGTTTGGGTTTCTGGTGGCTTTGTTATTGTTGTTGGTTTTGTTTTGTTTTTGTTTATTACCCACAATGCCTTTCGCCCAGAGTCACCAGCTCCTCCGACAATGAGGGAGTTGCTCTGAGGTTTCAGATGCAAGCGGACATCCAGTACCATGCCGTCACACTCGCACACTACCATTACAAGCACAATATCACACTCATGTGCACACACACACACACACACACTTTACACACCCTCTCTCTCATGCTCGCTCACACATACAGCCATCATACGACGAGTACAGACAGAGAGACGACGAGTACAGACAGACAAGCAGACAGAGAGACGAGTACAGACAGACAAGCAGACAGAGAGACGAGTACAGACAGACAAGCAGACAGAGAGACGAGTACAGACAGACAAGCAGACAGAGAGGCGAGTACAGACAGACAAGCAGACAGAGAGACGAGTACAGACGGACAAGCAGACAGAGAGACGAGTACAGACAGACAAGCAGACAGAGAGACGAGTACAGACAGACAGACGGTTCCTCGTTTGAGGTCCCTAACCTGCCATCAGCCATAATCAGCTCCGATCTGTTTCATTCCAGCGGTTTGGTTTAATTCGGTTTAGCTCACTTTAGTTTAGTGTAAACACTTTAAATCGGTTTAGTTACGTTGAGCTGGGCTGTTTCTACTGCTTTTGCACTTGTTTTATATTCTGTACCATATAGATTCTCTACTGATATTTCCCATTACTAATGGCATTTCTAATCTAGAGGTCACTCGTACCCAGTTGTCAGCTCTTTAAATATGTTTTCTATGAAATTTTTCTTTTTTTTTCTCTTTTTTTTCAATCTCTAGGAGTGCCAAAAACACAAAGTATTTTATTTACAATTTTGCTTTGTGTACTTCCTGGCACTGAGGTGTGTTTTATTTTTGATTTTTTTGCTTTGACCGTTATGGGGAGGGGGGGGGGCACCCAAGAGAACGGGCTATACCTTTTGTATTACAGTACTTTTCCTACTTCTACTGCAAATTATACTTAAAGAAGGAAGGGTCATCACATTAAATTACCAGTGTTCTATGCTCTGCTTGGTGCCAGACTTTGGTGCCAGTTCTATTGAAGCCTGTATTCAAATTCAAAATATACCAGCTATCTGAGGAAATATACATCAACCAATATATCAAATATTAGCTACTGTAGTTAACAATGCAATAAATTGCAGATGATTCTGACATCCGAGGTAATAGCCTGTTTAAATGACATAAACAAGGAGATGGCGATTCCCATTCAACTCGATGTCTGCCGAACTGAACGTTTCCACACTTGGCACCAATGTGAGTTCACGCGCTGCATGGTGATGTGACGACCCTACCTAGTTTCCTTGCTCTGCTGTCCCTATCTCAAACCCTGCCCTCTATTATTGATCCTCGGAGGGCAGGGTTTGATATGTCAGTTATCCTGTCTGGTAGTATCGACCAGTTGGCTGTTCTTCTCTCCCCTCCTCAACACTTCTACATATTACACTGTAATATCCTCTATTTGTAATCCTCCTGTCTGCTAATTAGATGAAGAGGAGAGATTAAGAGGAGAGGCCAGAGATGCCAAAACCATCTGTGTTGCGAATACGGAAACCAAACGCTGACTAACTAACCTTTGCACACTGGCCTCTGTATGCGATGGGCGATCACGGTAGACTGGCGATCTCGCCCTAACCATTAAGACCCAACCATGATTTCCGATTATTGGTTTTGTTCCTTATAGTCCTCCGCAAGTGATATCCACATGTTTGTCCTTTTTGCCAATCCCCCTTCTGGCTGAAGCCTGTACTGCCTGTGTTCACATGCCCTCCGACCCCCCCCCCCCCCCTGTCATTGCCATATTGCACACAGCTGTTTTTCTATGTCTCTGTTGTCAGTCATACACTTAAAAACCACGAGACCCATTCTGCAAGGCATCTGCTGTACATTTCAATCTCTCTTAAGTAGTTCGGAGCAGGAAACATGTCATTAATAAAGGTTTTTGCGTTGTTCTTATCAAGTGGTTTGTGTGTTTTTGTGTCTTTGTGCTGGAGGCACGAGTACAGTGAACTGTATTAGATTTGATTATTGTCACTATACTCGATGTACAGAGTACAACTAAATTAAGTTGTCATCTAACCAGCGTGCAAAGGAACAGTAAAGTGCATTGTAGTATACAGTATAATGTGTATGAAAAAGCTACGGAGTAAATATACTAAGCTAATGTATCTACATTATTATATACAGTGGTATGAGTATGGTATAAGTAGTAGTAATACTTTATTGGCATGTTGCAGTCACAGGACTGTATCAATGACTAATTTACAGATTTCAAACATCCACCTTTAATATCAAGACATGACTGAGGGGAAATAAGGGACTAAGACAAATCAGAAGGTTTGCATTCAAATGACTACACTTCAGCATCAACACTAGAAGTCAAAGGGATGATTCTAAATCTATTTGATTTGATAAAAGTAATTAAAAAAAATGGATTTTGAAATAGCTTACTTTTGTACTTTTGTTGTCATGGATACAAAGCGTCATTGGAGCGATAACTTTGGCCAAGCTGCAATGTTGGAACCTCGTAATTTTCACAAAAGGTTTTTGATAAACCTTAACCTCAGTGGAGACCTCACATTCCACACTAAAAGAAAATATTCGGTTAAAGAAAAGGTGTGATCATAGATTTTCGAAGATATAGTTGTGACCAATGATATCTTCTGGCAGTTTACTACCTGCATCACTCCAGTCAGGCTGCATCTCCATGACCACAAGGTGCCCCCCCATAAAACAAATGAGACAACTTCAAAATAAAATAAGAATTATCATATTTGAACTTGAACATATACATTTATATGCGGCACGGTGGTGTAGTGGTTAACACTGTCGCCTCACAGCAAGAAGGTCCAGGGTTCGAATCCCGCTTGGGGACCAGGTTTCCATGATGCCAGTTACCCAGGTGGGGTATCTCCCAGGCCTTTCTGTGTGGAGTTTGCATGTTCTCCCCGTGCTCGCAAGGGTTTCCCCCCCCGATAAGATAAACCCAATGGAAAAACATGCACAACAACAAGATCGCTAACGCTGTGGCGTCCTTGACGAAGACGGACAGGAGCACTTGGATTGGTCCCCTGGCGCGGCTCACGTGGCGCCTGTCTGCTCCCGGCTGCCCTTGGGGGGGAAGGACGACGGGATGGGTTAATCGCAGATACGCATTGTATGCATGGTTCGCATGTGTGCCAAATGGTGACCTCGGAGCAGGTCCTAAATTATTATTATTATTATTATTATTATTTAGAATTATCCCTTTGATTTCTAATGTTTCCATTCCCCTTGGGAGTTCAACCGTCTATAGTTATGATAGTGACTGGGAGGACAGGTGGGTGGTCATCATATTGGGCTGGAGATAACACCAGTATGGCAGGCTTTCTTCTGTACCCACTCCAACTGGCATGAAAGGGCCTGTGTGAGACCAGCATTCCAGGCAGAGTTGGCATACTGTATCTCCAGAGCGTAATGGTCATAAAGTCATCTATGGAGACAGAAGAAATGCTTGGAATTTTTTTTTATTTCCTATTGGTGACTGATACCATCGACAGCAGGTTTTAGGACAGTGGACTAAATTGTACTTTTTTGCTGGTGTCATTGTTTCAACATGGTTTAATTAACACCCCAGACTCTGGATCCAACATGTATAGAATAGAAATACTTTATTCATCCAGAGGGAACTTTGGCAAGGTAGCCCTGCTGCCCTGCATGGGATCAGATCCTGTGTGTCCTCTTCTCTGTCTCCCTCTCTGCCTTCCTACAGTCTCAATAAAAGGATGAGCATAGCCATGCCATACACAAGGGCAGATTCTAAATCTGTAAGTGCCAAGCACGTGAACAGCCACTAGGGGCAGAGTGAGCAAGTAACATTGTGGTTTGTGGGTTTATGAGGTGCTAAAAAATGTATTAAATAAATACAAAGTTGAGTGGAATGCCCACTGTCCTTAAGAAAATACAGTATAAATGTATAGGTGACAAATATATAGAAAAATTGCATATTATCTTACATTACACAATAATTTGAGCAGAGAGCATTGTTGATTATTAACAAGACATCTTGTTTGACCCCATTGTTCCACAGTAGGCCTATATTTGTTTAACATGCATACCTTGTGTGGGTGGGGAATGGGGAATGCAGCGAGGTCTTCATGTTGAGGTTAATGTCTAGCATAACAAGTCAAGCACGACAAATGGTTGTAATGTCGGTTATCCTGTTTCTCGCCCACTTTCACTCTCTCTCTGGGTGGGTTGGGTTCAACTCACTTTCTATTCCAATACATTTAAAGTGGATTTTCTTTGAAAATTAAAATAATAAAAAATGTCCAGCTCCATGCTCCAGTGTGTGCGTGTCACGTGTGTGTGTGTGTGTCATGTGTGTGTGTGCGTGCGCGTGTGTGTCGTCATGGTGAATGCACCTGTTGTTGCGTAGCCAGAAAGGCAGGACTGACATTCCATAGCTGAGTCAGTCAAGTGGCTCACTCAGCCTGTAGGGACCCAGGAAGGGCACTAAGCAGGGGGCCGGCGTTCATCAAGCGACTGGAACTTTATGTGCACTCTCTATGATTCCCAATCGTTAGGGGTGGGGAGTGGGGACCGCCCTCTCAACCATGTACAATTACTTGTACATTACACTACAAGTTGCAGTAGTCAATACAGTAGTCATAGAAGTTGTAGTATTAGTATTGGTAGTAGAATCATCATCATCACCATTATTCATAATAATTATTGGGTTTGGGAGTATCCACATGAACAAAGGAGTGTTAATTGTCTGATAAGAGCAGCACTGTAAATAAAAGCACAGAAATATCCGAAGAAGAGTGTTTCTGGGCTGGTTTTAGATCGTCACACCGTGGGTAGTAGGGCTTAGGGGCTGATCGCTATACTGATTAGAGGTGGAGGCTGAGATGAGAGCATTCGGAAACAAACCAGACAGAAACAACCAGCCACCCAATCAGTCAAAAACCAGCTGAAAACCAGTCAGTCAACTACTCGGCTGCAGACACACCCTGCGGGTTTGGAGAGCCCTCGGGAAGGGAGGGTCAGTTCCCCCAGGCACACACACACACAGGCGCACACACACACACACACACAGGCGCACACACACACACACACAGGCGGGAGGAGCCACGCTCTCACCTGAGAGTGATTCAATAACAGGTGTGCCTTTCCTTCCCAACAAGAAAGAGAGAGAGAGAGAATGCTGGAACAGGTAGACTGCTGACAGACGGGTGGGAATGGTGGGATTCTTCTAAACAACCTGCTCGAGTACCTTCTCTGTGTCACCGCTTCTCCGCCACGTTGCTGTCAGTGACCGGGGGACAAAACTGTGTTTCAAACTGCAGCCCGACGGAAAGGGAAATAACTTGTCACCGTTCTCATCACAGACTGACGGACGGATTCCGCGTTCCCTGCAACAGAGTGGAGTTACAACTCAAGGAGGCCTCACAGACTCAACTCCCATGCCTTTCCAGTTCCCCTGACTGTACATAGTTGTACCAGCATCACAAAGACGCCAGATTAACAGGACATGGGTGAGATCAGCTGATTGTCAAAATCTAAGGAGAGAGAGAGAGAGAGACACGGACTAAAACAGGTAAAGACATACATACAATGTTGACTTGTTTTACTGTTTCACTGCATTAGTGTGGATAAGGTCAAGTACCTGGTAAATTGCTGTGGGCAAGATTGTCAGAGTAACTCTACAGTCACCTACAATAGTATTAAGTATTACTAATACTGTCTACTATACTTAAGTACTACTTACAGTATTATTACTATACTCCAGCTAAATCTGTTAAATACCTGATGAGGTCAAAGTAAATGTAAATATACTCTAATGTGAACGAGGCACTCAGGAAGGTTTATAAAACAATGTTCACAATTTAACCAAAATAGTTAGCATTTTGGTAGAATGCAGGAGGGAGGGTTTGGTTGGGTAGCTTGCTCTTACTGTATATCTATATTATATACTGTATATTACACACACCCGTCCTGTATATTGTTATGCACTTTACTGCTACCTTGCCCTCTGTTTCGATGCCAGCTTATTTTTGTTGTACTGTACTTGTTGCTGTATAGTGACAATAAATTAGAATCTAATCTAAATGCCTGAAAAGTCAAATAACATAACCGTAGCTAGCTCACATTTGACCAGGGATGTGAAGTATCTAAGACTGATGGTGTTGATCTGAGATCAATTAGCCTCTTATGTTTTAGCCTGAGGGGCTGCCTGTTGCACTCCAGTCCACCGTAGCCTACAGTCTCCCATTTTTACATCAATGACTGTGGGCTGGAAAGCGAACACGGTTTAGAAAATTGGTGAATTTATTTGTCAGCAAAACAGATGAAAGAAGTTGAAAATAAACTTTTGATATGGTCTCAAATTATGATCTCTATTCTATTTCTATTAGTTTGGAATGTGTCCGGTTGGTACAGCAGAGGCCTGGGAAGTTCAATACAACTATAAAAAAAAAGATGTATATCTATATTCAAGACTGATGTAAGCATTAGACTGGTTTGAAATTCTTTTAGTAGTTAGACCAGTCTGACGTACGGGCTTGGTCTCTTTACATATGTTGAGGGATGAGTCACGCATTGCAGCATAAACAACTCACTCGGCTGGCCTGGGACCAGCTCTGGGACCAGCTCTGGAGAACACAGTGGCTGCTCAAGGTGATGCATTGAAAGCCTGTGGTCTGCGCTCCGGGCTGGAGGGATGCTGGGATGTACTGTTGAGCCTCACTGAGAAGTGATGGAAGGTGACTGATAACCCAGATGACAAACCTGCATCCTCTCCTCCTACACCCAAGCATATGGCTTCTGTATGGGCATGTTATTGACATAACATAAACATTCTAAATGGGCCCACAAGTGCATTTCCTGTTGCTGTGTTTGCTGTGTTTACAATAAATGACAAGGAAACTATAAAAGAAGGAGGAGTCATCACGTGTAGCGTGTGGAAACTTTCAGTTTGGCGAACATCGAGTTGATTTAATTTAAATAGGTATTACCTCCGATGTCAGAATCATCTGCAAGTTGTTGCATTGTTAACTAGCTAATGTTTGATATATTGGTTGATGTATATTTCCTCAGATAGCTGGTATATTTGAACACAGGCTTCAATAGAACTGGCACCAAGCAAAGCATAGAACGCTGGTGTTCTGACGTGATGACCCTTCCTTCTTTTATAATTGCCTTGATAGCTGACAGGAAATACACTTGGGCCCAAGCTGTTCCCTTAGCAACGGAATTCTACTGAAAAGGTATATTGGCTTGGTATTGATAATCCATTAATATGACTCATTTACTCTTATTCCAAATGGAACAGGCTTCACATTAACTCCTTACCCAGATGAGGGCAACCAAACTGATCTGACTGAAAGTCGAAAGCGATTTGGAGTTTTCTCACAGACTGTATATGAAATGTTAATCCATTTGCAGACAGTCTGACTTCTTTTCAGTGGAGAGATGGATAATGTAGCTGCAACCTGTATGGAAATGACTGTCTCTGTTAGGTACTGCTGGACTGTAGGTACTGCTGCAACCTGTATGGAAAGAAATGACTGTCTCTGTTAGGTACTGCTGGACTGTAGGTACTGCTGCAACCTGTATGGAAAGAAATGACTGTCTCTGTTAGGTACTGCTGGACTGTAGGTACTGCTGCAACCTGTATGGAAAGAAATGACTGTCTCTGTTAGGTACTGCTGGACTGTAGGTACTGCTGCAACCTGTATGGAAAGAAATGACTGTCTCTGTTAGGTACTGCTGGACTGTAGGTACTGCTGCAACCTGTATGGAAATTCAAATGACTGTCTCTGTTAGGTACTGCTGGACTGTAGCTAAGGCTGCAACCTGTATGGAAATGACTGTCTCTGGTACTGCTGGACTGTAGGTACTGCTGCAACCTGTATGGAAATGACTGTCTCTGTTAGGTACTGCTGGTGCAGCAATGTACGTAGGTCCATAGTGTTGTAGGTTATTGTTGATGAATTCTTGATGACTGCTTGTGTTTTGAAAAGAAACAGTCTGGTTTCCATGGGAACATTTGTTAAACTGACACCTCACGGCTGGCCAAGGGCAGAGCTGTTGATATGGCCAGATTATGGGCACTGTTTTCAAAAAGCTGCTATGAAATGGAACATTCCACCCTCATGCATATGGCTTTGAATAACAGGAGTACAGATCCATGATCACCAGTCGGGTCACATGGTCATATGGACTTAATAATAACAAACTCGGACTGAACTGGTCTGAGATCAGCACTCCTTGTCTCCCACACTAAATGATTTCATGTGTATGGGTCCTGACTCCTGAATGTTCTCTTTGTGGAGAAAGTCGGATAAGAAACGTAGTTGTCATCAACTCAGATTAAAGAGGTAGGATGGAGAGTGTGGTGCGGACAGAAACAATCATAGATAAGCATCTTAATGTATTCATTTATATTCCTCCACCATATGAATCCTCCCCTGAATTCTCACCATGGAAATGTGTCTTACTCAGAATGATTCAAAACACAATATTCCATCAGCAGTAACACTGCTGTATCAATAAAAACTGACAATATTCCATCTTTGTAGGGTATATAGATGTCCATGTGTCACAACCATTTTCAGATTTGATTAGGGCCAATGTTTAATATTTCTATTGGTTCATGCACCATATAGCAATCTTTTTTTTATGACAAAATAAGTTATTACACAAAATATTTCTCAGAATCTATATTTATGCAACATAATGCTGCTCCTTGTGTATTTTCATGTTTATCATACAAATATCTTGTATATAAAAAGTATTTCACAATATCTCTTGTGTTTCCCCTGTTTAAATACAGGTTTTGTTCCTGAAACTCCTCATATTGCCTCTCCTCTAATCAGCAGCCAGTATGAACCTCTCCCTGGACAACCCCTACGGCGATGTCACCATACCCCGGGCTAAGCTGCGCAGTGCTGAGGACAGCACAGTCATCGCTAACCCCATGACCTTGGATACAGCGTACAACGGCACCTCCAACCCCTACACACAGCACCCCGCCAAGGGTGAAGACCAAGCGTCCAATCCCCCGCCATACACGGTGAAGGAAGATGCCGAGGTGGTGGGTAGATGCCCCGCCTACTGCTACCGCTGCCGCAAGAAGTGACCTCGCTGACCTTTTAGACCATTAACAGGAAGTGGGAATTTAAACTTCTGAGACCAACTACAGGAAGTGACTTGTTGACTTTGGCCATGCAGGAAGTGACATGCCAAACCTTAGGCCTCCCCACTGGAAGTCCTCCACCACGTTCCCCTGGCAAACTCTACCCTTAAGCTGCACCCCTCCACACAGCCTTCACTCCACCCATAAGTCTCCACAATTCTGCTTCTCCACTTTCTTTTTCCTTCCTAATTACCACTATTACTGGAAAAATAGGATAACTGCAAAGTAATATGGAACTGATTTGATTAACGTGCTCTAAATGATGTACTAATTTCTTGGTATTAGTGCAAAATTACCCCAGATTAATAAGTAGCTCCTCAGTCCACACCCTCCCCCCACACCCCTCCACATCTCCAAACAGCCATCTGTGACCCAGCAGCCTGTCTCCCAAGAACTGACTCAGCAAGAAGCTTGGAATACTGGGTGGCCCAAAAGACTAAGGTTGCTGCTTACTTACTGCTGCAAGTCGGGTCCCTATGAAAGTGCTTTTTAGATTACCATGGAACAGGAAGTGTCCATTCTACCGATGCTGAGGACATTGTTCAAGCCAAACAATGTGGGCTGTGTTCACTCGTGCCATTTTGCATCCTATCTCAGACCAAGGAGGGTAAAATGGAGGAAATGTCACCAAAGATGTCACTCACTGTATCTCTTTGCATATACATTGGGGTATGACACATGCGCAGTTACAATTTGGCCACATTTCCATCAGTTTGGTCCGAAAACACTGCACCAGAGCTATCTGAGCATCCTTCTCCCATTGGATGGCTGACTGGTGACGTAGCCTCCATTTATTAGCCCCGTGTCAGACAAAGTAAGCAACACTTGTGATTGGAGGATCAAGAAAAGAGGGCGGAATTTGAGATGGGTCAATTAAACCAATTCTGGGAGAGATTTGAGAGCTGTGACATCAAGGGAAAGCAAAGGATAGACATAAATTGTGCCAATTCCGTTTTCTACATGTGGAGTATAGAAACCTCTTACTGTTTGTAATGGGGAAAAATAATGCATACGTACCCGTCAATCTAATTACCTTTTGAGGATGAAGTTACATACACAAATACCCATGTCAAATGCAGTACTGTGAATTGTTTGATGATGAGCATGAAAACGATAAACCATTGGTTGAACCATTTACTATGGCTGTCTCAGTCACAAGATCTCTACACAGCTGAACACTTATGGGAGTTTCAGGAGAGGCATCTGAGACCACTGACCACTGCCACCACCATCACCAAATAATGGGAAGTCTCACGGAAATATGGTGTTGCATCTCATTAGAGTTCCAGACACTAGAATCCATGCTAATGCTGACGCTGATCTGGTGGCCCGTGACCGTGACCCAAACACCCTTTTAAGACACTTTATATTGTATATTTAGCTGTTCGCTGTATATTTAGTTGATGAAGGTATTGTTTGTCTCCAGTCCATGTAAAATAAACCTTGGTGCCTTTATTTGTTTGTTTAGTCAAAGAATGATTGATACAAATGTACAACCTTTAAAAATAGTGTATTTTAGTGTATACATACAGATATTCATACTGCTGTCGGATATCAGTTTCTATATGGCTAAAACAGATATTCATACTGCTGTCAGATATCAGTTTCTATATGGCTAAAACAGATATTCATACTGCTGTCATATCAGTTTCTATATGGCTAAAACACAGATATTCATACTGCTATTAAATATCAGTTTCTATATGGCTAAAACACAGATATTCATACTGCTGTTATATCAGTTTCTATATGGCTAAAACAGATATTCATACTGCTGTCGTATCAGTTTCTATATGGCTAAAACACATTCATACTGCTGTCAGATATCAGTTTCTATATGGCTAAAACACATATTCATACTGCTGTCGGATATCAGTTTCTATATGGCTAAAACACAGATATTCATACTGCTGTTATATCAGTTTCTATATGGCTAAAACACAGATATTCATACTGCTGTTATATCAGTTTCTATATGGCTAAAACACATATTCATACTGCTGAGCCTACTGGTAATTCCCCCAATAGCCTACTACATTACTACTACAAGATGTTTAAAATGTTACTTTCTGCATTTTTTTTGCTGAAAGAAGCATGTTCACAGAGAAGAAAAACAGAAGATTACATCTTCATAATATTTGTCCAATAACCCCAAAATAATAGTATGAAGTTTATACTGCTCTGTAAACCTAATGGATAGGTTTGATGCCGGTATCAGTAGTAATGCCGTTGTATTGGTGCATCATCCCTACACAAAATCTTTTCAACACGCGTGTTTCTAGTCACTGTGATAATAGATACTGTTATTTGCATCGACAATGTATCGCTATTAACATGTGTTGCTATTGGGTTGAAAGTTACACAAGAGGTATGATCGTCCCTTCCGAGACACGTCTTTTCAAAGCGGTTGTCCCTCCAAGGGTTAGGGTTATATTTACATCAAAGGAGCTGCCAGGAGAGTCAAGTTGCTCAGAGCTAAAGCTAATTAAGTGTGTAACACCAGAGAGCCGACAGCTGGAAACCAGCAGAGATGAAGACAAAGGAGTTGGAGAAAGGCATGGGTCGGTTTGCTGTCAGAGCAAAGAGTTTCTTGATGGTTTAGGACACGCCCCCTTTTTACCCCCACTTCACTGTCGTGGTGCTCCAGGTCTGTATTAGTCATGTCTGTCACTTTGCTCCCTCCCTTTGGTTGGAGTTCAGGAAGTCCCAGAGAGTGAACTGTCTGGTTAGACATCATTGACCTTATTCACATGGTGGCCATTTCACCCAGGTGGGAACAGGGTGGAAAGGAACCCAACCTGAGCATGACATCAGAGAAAAATGGTCGCTGTGTGAATATGGTCAATACCCCACCCTTGAGTGGTGTTCTGACCCTGATGGAGACCAGGCTGGATGCTACTATTGGTGTTATTTGCGAGCCTTGACTCTAGAGCTAAGAAATGTTGACCGAAAAGAACAATGCCCTCCATTCCGTCACCATGGTGTAATAATATGTTAATTATTTAATTGCACTTTTACATTTACATGACATTTTGACATGTGATAGCAGGGTAAACACAGGTGTGACTAATAACATTAATTATGGTTCAGTTTCATTTAGGTGTGTTATTGTGCATGCTGACTCACTGCTGACTCATGGGGCTCAGGAGGTAGAACGGTTGTCTGGTTATCAGAAGGTTCTCGGTTCGAAGACACTTAACCCCTAATTGTTCCCGATGAGCAGGTTGGCACCTGGCATGGTTGCCTCTGCCGTCGGTGTGTGAATGTGTGAGTGAATGGGTGAATGTGAGGCATAAGGCATAAGTGCTTTGGATAAAAGCACTATATAAATGCAGTCCATTTACTGCGATGGCTCTGGCACAGCTAAATGGAACAGAATCATAACATACATAATGACATAATGTCATTAGTTACACCTGTGTTTACCCTGCTATAACATCTCAACATATCCACTGTGAAAGGGTCTATAGTCTAAATATGACCTGTCCAGAAGTCACCAATTACAGGCTTATACCAGTCCTTTAAATAATAGCTCTCTTCTGGTGTTACTGCTCAGTTCTGTTCTGTTCTGATGGCTCACTGACTCACAATGCTGCTTTTGTCCCTCTGAATAGGCCACTAGCCCTCCACTCCTTCCCATAGCTGTGTGTGTGTGTGTGTGTGTGTGTGTGTGTGTGTGTGTGTGTGTGTGTGTGTGTGTGTGTGTGTGTGTGTGTGTGTGTGTGTGTGTGTGTGTGTGTGTGTGTGTGTGTGTGTGTGTGTGTGTGTGTGTGTGTGTGTGTGTGTGTGTGTGTGTGTGCATGTGTGTGTGTGTGTGCATGTGTGTGTGTGTGTGTGTGTGCGTGCGCGCTCGCGTGCGTGTGTTGTGTGTGTGTTTGTGGACAGTCTGTTAGGGTTCTCTGTCCATAGAGAATGAATGGAAGCTGTCCTGTGAGGAGGAAGGTGAGTAACTCTGCCTCCAGGTTGACATTTCCCAGGTTGAAGGGGAATGCCGCTCAGTTTGTTTAAGAGTTCACTGTATTAGCACGACTTAGGACAGTCCAGTCAGTCTTCCTTCTCTTAGTTCTCAAAGTACGGTCCAGAGACCCCCTAGGGTCCTTGAGGGGTTTCCAGGCTGTCAACTAAAGAGGGTGCAGCACAACTCTAACTTCTTCAATAGTTCCTTACCGGGTGCACAGTCCAGACAGACTCTTAGTTACAGAAATAAACACAATAAGTGGCGGCTGGGTGGCGTAGCGGAGATTGCGCTCGTCACCAATGCAAGAGACTCCGGTCTCGACTCCCCGAGTCAGCATTGCCTGCAGCTTGGGCCAGTCATCATACTATCTCAATTGGCAGAGGTAGCGGGTGGAAAGTCGATGGGTGGAGATTGGACGTTGTGGACAGCGACTCCTACAGGTCGGTTGGGTGATGCCTGTACAGCAGAGACAGGAAGTATCGGGGGCAGCGTGAGCCTCCCACGCGTTACTCCTCGCCACTGAGAGTCCGCGCTGTCTGGTGAAAAGATGCGACACAGGCTGCCTCCTCGTGTACTGGAGGGGACACGTGATGCAAGGCTTCTATCCTCACTACAGCCGACCAGTGGGAGGCATAGTCTAGCAACGTTCAAGACAGGGGAGGGGAGAATTGAAGGGGAGAATTGGCGATACAAAATTGGGATGGGAGAAAAATAGAAAATAAGGAGAAAAAGTGGATAAAAAAAAAGGAAATAAACAATAACTCACAGAACTGTCCTTTTAGGTATGTATATTTTGTACGGGCAGAGACAACGTCCGCCTTTCAGCTATAAGGAAGCCAAGGAAGGCTAATAGCTGAAACTCATACATTGTCTCTGCCCGTACAAAATAAACGTAACTAAAATACAGTTCCATGCGTGCTGGTTATTTCTGATTCCAGGCTGTCCCCAGCAAAATGGGGAATAGTCTAATTTCACTGATATTTGATTCACTAAAAGTTAGCACTCACCCCCACAGACACACTCTTAGTTGTCCATCGTGTTCGATGATGACGCTTGCTCCAGGGATGGGGGGGGTTCAGCGACGCTGCCGCTGGTGCCACTTCTCGTGGGCATTGAGTCCGATCCTTGAGCCGCTGGTGCCAACCAGGGCCGTAGCCAGGGTTTAGAAATGAGGGAGGTCCATTTTTTTGGCCCAGACCGGCCCACTATAATCGGTCGGACACCACCCACCAGTACACCATCCTTGCGGTCCCCTTAAATATGCGTACCTACTGTACTATTCCCCCCAACCCACTACAAAGCTGGGTAGTAAATGCCATGGACAAGTGGACCAGTGTACTCCCTCGCTCTTGGCTGAATCTTGTTTTGGGTGGTGATGTAAAAACACCTGCATCATAGCAGGCTCAGGATGGGCAAAGTAGTCTATAGCCTGTTCATCCCTGTCTCTCTCCTCCACAACCTGGCTTGACTAGACATAAGGAGAGAGAGATGATTACAATTAACTGGTACATTCAGGTCCAGAGATGTGCAAAGATGTGCAAAAAGCTGTACAATTTAAACAATACCATACTGGTAATGAGCAAATAGTTTGTAACTGCAGCCAGTGGTGCGTTATTGAAATCATCTCCCGGCGCGTGCGCTCGCTCCCGCGAATGCGCATTTAATGTCCCCTCGCTTGAGCACAGACTAAAGACAGTGCCTAATTGCCTCTACGAATGGAATGTAACACATGTAATTCACGACAAGTTAGGTGTGAATGTATCTGAGAACGTATTTAACACACCTGACGACCGGCGCTATTGATATGCAAATAGCGAGTACTTATCTGGGGTTGCACAGAGTGCAACCCCGTCCCATGAAGAACGCATGCCTGACTGCGGCTATGGTTAACAGTTGGTTAATATAGTTATTTATGTTTACAATTTATATGCTTATTTTGTATAATAGTAATAATACACTCAATTGCTTTTTACTGTATTTCTTATTTGTTTTATATAAGATATATATTAGTGGCGCACTATTTTTCTATTTTGTTTGCGCAATTACCACATCTCACGAGAGTTGACACACCTGTTAGCAGGTGACGTGTTTCCGCCCTCTCGCTCTCTTGAGTTGAAACCGTGAACTTGAATGGTAATGGACTTACCTGGCGTTCCAATAAGCAAAGAACAATCCATCAAGTCAACATAACAAGACAATCTTCCAAGAAACGGACAGAAGACATACTTCCATAACGCATCGATGTTCTCATATACTGGCACACAGCCAATAAGGTATTGATTGTTGTAGATAATAATTGTGGTATATGTTACAGTGACATTCCGTCCATGGGTTTTAATGAACTTGTAATATTAATGGTATCTTTTGTATGCATTTGTATTTCATGCAGATTTTACGGTTTGGATGAGGTTGGATGGAGCATCTTCATTAAAATCAGTTCAAGAAATCTGCTTGTGTTTTGCGTCGTGCTGGAGGATGTCACAGTAAAATCGTATGGAGCAACATAGTTGTTTATTCAATGAATGCATGAGCTGTTCCATCTTATTTCATTTGATACTAACTACTCAGTTCATACAGATTTCAAGTATTCAAATATCAATGATGAATATTGCATAAGGTTTACACAGTTAATAGATCACCTTTTTGTTTTATATTCATGTTCAGAGAGGAGTAATAGTTAGATCTTTGTATGTGATTTATATGGCAATTAAATCAATGGTGTGTTTGTTTGGGGAGTTTGACCTACAGTTATATTAGTCGTACTGGCGAATTGCGTCCTGCTCTTTGCCATCGAGATATACCTCATCTCCAGTACCTAGTGTACTCCATCAACGAATAAAAACAAATACACCCAGCACCTGCCAGGCCCCGCCCTAGTGACGTACTATATAGCACTAGGCGTGGTCACCACTCGCTCTTCCTCTATTTTCGTTTCCATCATAGCGGATGCTTGCACCCTTTGCAACTAGTTGTTATGAAAAGTTTAGAGAAATTACGCAATATTGAGTGCTTACCAGAGATTTGCCTACCCCTGGAATCTTCGCGGCATGTTCCAACGACACGTCGGGTCTATTCTGATGTTTCCTCGTCTTGTGGCAGCAGATCGAGGGACAGCGTGCAAGGTTTGGCTATCGAGCCGGCTCGTACACAGGTAGGCCCTGTGTCATCAGGCATTAATGCTAGTGTTAGTAATGCTGGTTGTTTTGTTACACAACCGAGTTGTGTGTCGGCGCCAGGGGCGGGATGTTTTGGTGAACGTTCCTCTGAAGTGGACGTTTTCCAGGCGATCCTGGAGCGCGCTGCTAACACTAATGCTATAATGCTGGGTCACTGTTCTAATGTTCCCCGCCGTGGGATGTCACCGCTTTTCCCTCCTCTTAACTGGTTCATTGATGAAGGTCAGTCGGTAGCTAATGTGGGGGGTTTTGCTGAGTCTTATTTACCCTTTTTACGGGTGAATGGGTTGACAACAGGGTGCAGGGCGGGTGTGCCGTGGCTAGATAGCCAGGTAGCATCGATCCTGTGCCCCGGCGGGGTTGAACGGTGTCCCACCGTTTCTTCCCAGGTCAGGCCGAGGATCCTCTGTAGGCAGCGGATGTGGAAGGCCTCCAGGTTGGTGATGTGCCGGCGGTATGAGGTCCAGGATTCTGCTCCATACAGCAGAGTGGAGAGACATACTGCGTTGTAAACGGCAACCTTGGTGGAGACGAGGTAGGTGAAATGATCCACTGTTTTAAGAACCCCGTTTATGTGAAAACTGGGAGGTGTAGAGGTTCGGGAAGTGAGTTGGGACAGACTGGATATGGTGTTGAGAGCATGCTGCACAGACTCTGGACTGTGAGCTAAGATGGCACAGTCATCAACGTACTGTAGCTCACAGATTTGGCAGGACTTTGTCTTTGTGTGTGCCTGGAGCCGGTGGATGTTGAAGATAGTACCATCAAGGCGGTATTCCACATGGACACCGTCTTCATGTCCCAAGGCTCGGTGGAAGAGGCAGGTGACGGCAGAGAAGAGGATTAAAGAGCACCGGAGCCAAGACATAGCCCTGCTTCACCCCAACATTAACCTGAAAGAATTCTGACTGGAGTTCACCTGTCTGGACTCTGGCTTGCATCCCATCATGCAGCTGCTGAAGGATGGAGAGAAACTTGGGTGGTACCCCAAGTTTGTTGAGGTGTTTCCAGAGCAGCTAACGGCTGATGGTGTCGAAGGCTTTGCTTACAGTAAGTCTATTAAGGCTATGAAAAGATCCTCGCAGTGTTCTCTGCTCTTCTCTAGCAGCTGCCTCAGAACATTGTTACTCAGCTGATAGAGTTGTGCCCTTCCTGATGACTTGTCGTACAGAACTTGTAAGTCGCTTTGGATAAAAGCGTCAGCTAAATGACTAAATGTAAATGTAAATGTAAAGACCATGTCGGTGGTGGATCTGGTCTTCTGAAAACCACATGAGTGGTTTAAGTCCTATCTCTCAGCTAGATGTTTCTCAGTCGGAGTAGGCCCCCATGTGTCTGAGTCTTTTACCCTTTCCTGTGGGGTCCCCCAGGGCTCGGTACTTGGTCCGATTTTATTTTCACTGTATTTGCTCCCATTAGGACACATTATTAACGCTTTTAAAGGCATCTCCTACCACCTTTATGCGGATGATATCCAGCTGTATTGCTCTGTCGGCCATTAAGTCCTGGTTAGCTAGCAACTTCCTCCAGCTAAATGAGGCCAAAACCGAGGTGCTCATCGTGGCCTCTGATGGCGTTGCATCCAGGGTAGCTGGTTGCCTTGGGTCCCTAGAAACAAATGTGAGCCCCAACCTTAGGAACCTTGGGGTAAACTTTGATCAGGCCATGCACCTCGACACTCACATCAAGTCGGTGACCCGCACCGTTTTTTTCCATCTCAGGAATATTGCTAAGCTCAGGTCGATTGTTTCCCATTCTGACCTAGAGTTGATTATCCATGCCTTCGTTTCTTCTCGTCTAGACTACTGCAATTCGGTTCTCACCTGCCTCAATAAATCATCCATAGACCGCCTCCAATTCATCCAAAATACTGCTGCAAGACTGCTAACCAGATCAAGCAGAAGGTGTCACATCACTCCAGTTCTAGCCTCCTTGCACTGGCTTCCTATAGATTTTAGAATTAATTTCAAGGTCCTGGTGCTCACTTTTAGAGCTTTGCATGGCCAGGCACCAGAATATTTAACTGACCTGCTGGAACCATATGTGCCCAGCAGGACCCTGAGGACAGCTGACCAGGATCTGTTGGTCATTCCGCGCACCAGGTTGATCACCAAAGGTGACAGAGCCTTTCAATCTGTAGCGCCTAGACTCTGGAATGCCCTTCCTCGTGGCCTAAGAGCTGCAGCGTCTGTTGACATTTTTTTTTAAATCAGCTAAAAACATAACAGGCCTTTGGGTAATGTTTGAGCTTCTCCTCCAGGTATAAAATATGTTTTTTTTTTTTTTTTTTTTTTTTATGCATTGTGTTTTTGTTTTGTCTCTTATCACTTGAATGGTTCTTGCTTTCTATTTTTATATTTTATATTTTATTTCTGCTGTATGTAAAGCACTTTGTGAGTTCTCTCTGTGAAAAGTGCTATATAAATAAACTTTACTTACTTACTTACTTACTTACTTACTTACCCTCCGTGTTTAAAACCTCTGCTGTGATGCCATCGGGTCCAGGGCTTTTATTGTTCTTTAGACCCACAATGGCTTGACGGGTCTCAGAGAAGTGTGGTGGGGTGTCCAGGTGCATGACTGGTGATATGTCTGGGAGTTTATCCAGGATAATCCTGGAACGTTTATAGGTTTATTTATTTATTAATGGCTATAAATGGCTGTGAAAGGGTTAACCCTTTGTTGTGTGGCAGTAAAAAGGTTAACCTTCTGTATTGTCGCAGTGAAAGGGTTAACCCTTTGGTAGTGTGGTAGTGGGTTAAAGGGTTAAAGACAGCGTGAATTACACAAACATTCAAGAAGGCTGGTGCCATATCAGCCCAACGTATTGTTTACTTGACTCAACCTTGTAATCGACAACCTTGTTATATATAAAAACAAAAAATACATGAATTTAATTCTGTCCCAATATTTGCTCTTTTTGACTGTATGATTTATTATTTTCTGTGAAGCTGCTTCAAAGAAGGCACTGTTTAACAAACATTTGTTCATTTTGTTTGAGGGTAGCTCCAGGACGCTTTGCGTCTTGTTCAATATTTACTGACCTTATGTGGTGGAACGAGCAAGTCCTCTGAGCGTATTACATCATAATGGCCAGTAACGGATGGTGCTGTTGCATAAAATCTCAAACAGTCACGTTTCCAGGAATGAACACTATGGATGCAGTGTCAGTCAATAATACAGAGTACCAATACCATCCTTCTGTGTGACAAAACATGCAGAAAGTGAAGTCACTTTACTTTGACTTCTGACATATTACACATGGTTCTTGGTATTGGATTATAGTATTAGGGAATTTCTCAGAGACCCATATACTTGGGTCTCTTGTCTGGACCAATATCTGATACTAATATCTGATACCTGGCCTGGTGGCAGAACCAATATCACTAATATCTTTTTGGTTTTTTTTATCCACTTTTTCTCCTTATTTTTTCTATTTTTCTCCCATCCCAATTTCGTATATCCAATTCTCCCCTACCCTGTCTTGAACGTTGCTCGACTATGCCCCCCACTGGTCGGTCGTAGGGAGGATAGAAGCCTTGCATCACATGTCCCCTCCGGTACACGAGGAGGCAGCCTGTCGCATCTTTTCACCAGACAGCGCGGACTCTCAGTGGCGAGGAGTAACGCATGGGAGGCTCACACTACCCCCGCTACTTCCTGTCTCTGCTGTGCAGGTGTCCCCCAACCGACCTGTAGGAGTCGCTGTCCACAACGTCCAATTGAGATAGTATGACGACTGGCCCAAGCCGGAGGCAATGCTGACACCGGGATTCGAGACCAGAGTCTCTTGCATTGGTGACGAGCGCAATCTCTGCTGCGCCACCCAGCCACCCAATATCACTAATATCTGATACCTGGCCTGGTGTCGGACCAATATCTGTGAATTCCTTATGACAACAATAAAAGATCATTCAGATTTGGCATCCTTGCGTTTAGCATGGAGTTTGGAATGGGTTTGGAATCCAGGGCCTCATAGTCATTAACAACTGACCTTCTACTCAAGTGAAACATGAAAATAACTATAGTGTTGAGGTTTTCTTGCTACAGCAGTGATGACCTACATATCAGAATGGGGTCACCTGGAGCAACAGTGTTCTGAGCTGTAGGGCTAACGTTATGCAAGCAGTTTAACTGCCCCATTTGCAGCTACTGTACATACAGCTACATATAGTTTATTATAAGGTTTGTGTTTGGGGTGGGGGGTGCTGCTATAAATATAAGTGGCATCCAGTAGTTTGAGTGCTGTGCTTTTGTGTTGATGAGGGTCTAGTAGTTTACTATGATATTTCTGATGTTAAAACCGGGTAAAAATATTCCGTTTTTCATCTACAGTCAAATGGAAAGTTGGAAACACATACATTTGTGAGGCTGGTTGGGGAGAGTGGACATGGTGGTCAAAGTGTTTATACTTCGATGATCTAGAGTCGTGGTTCTCAAACCCTTTTCGTGTCAAGGATCCTCCAATTGATACATAATTGGCCAAGGACCCCCATTTTATATGATTCTGTCTCACTGAATGGTGATAACCATTCCTGGCTTCTCCTTCAGTTGAATCAGGCAGCTCAGATAGTCTTAGATAGAAAAAATCTGTTTAAAAATGTTTTTATCATAAGTGTGATTTAAAGGAAACATTAGATGAGAGGATGTGAATGAGGGAATATGGATCACTGGAAAGGAATATAGACATTAGCGCTGCAGTATGTGTCAAAGAACCAGGGATTGGCCTACATTGCGTATGCTCTGAATTTACACAGCAACACGGCAAACTGGATCTTTAATCCTATAGCACAACTGGTCTTTTCATTCTTATCTACTATGTTTAGACAGCGGTCGGTTTGGCACCTCGTGGGGTAAGAATTGTGACATGGGGTTAAAAAGATTTCTTGTGCCTGTGTAAATTCAGCCAAGATAACATTTTACGTTCTGCCCAATGTCAGAGCGGTGATGACGTCAGACCGTAGAATTAGAGCGGATAAAAAGGGTATTGCCACTCACACTAACATTCTCCAAGGGGTCTTTGGCTGGTAGAACGGTTGTGTAATCTCTTGCTGGTTCCTGGCTGTATAGGTACCGCTATGCTTTGGACATGGTTTTGAGTGATTAAAATGTAAAAATCTGTTACTTTGACTCAAAGACGCATTCGATTCAACATGTCAGCACCCGGGGAACAGATGGTTTAAGTGGCCTGGATTTTATTTGTAGGTAATATAAAATGCTTCTGAGTAAATCAAATGAAATGACATGAAATAGCGTTACAAGGGAGATCTAAAGTTCATTCCACTCTATGTTAATTTGCCCGGCTGTGATGAAGTGAGTGAAGCGTAATGGTACATCTACAGCCGGGAGCCAGCAATCTAATCCGTAGCTTTGGAGCATAAGAATAAAAATGCATTTCCACAGAGTATAGATTGTGTAGGTTTTTGCATAATAAAAATGTACAGTTTAATAAAAAATTTACTTTTAATCCAGCCTCTCCATAACTAACTGCTGCAGCCACTGTACAAACACAACGAAAGAGTTATTTTGTACACTGAGCAGTGCTCAGATGAGGATAGTTAAAAGTACATTTTTATAATGCAAAAACCATGTATTTGACTATTTGTGACTTGTAAATTCAGTTAGCCATCAGCCTAAGATGCCTGCCTGCCATGACATTTTAATACAATTTTAATAAAATGAACACTGTGTGGACAGTCACTGTGAATGTTCCTGTGGAAAGCTGGAAAGCAAGCCTATAGGCTGATATGGCAGTTGTGTGTATAGGCTGTTGTTACCGATAGTTGTCACACCAGAGAGACGAGGAGGTTGGAAGAACCAGTTTGAGAGGATTCTGGGACTGGATAGGCAGGCTCAGGAGAGAATTCTGGGTAAAAACACCAATCTCGAGACAATGTTCCTTTGCCTTTCCTTTGTTGAGAATAGGTTGCATTTTCACAGCGACAAATTATGTGATGTCCTATCTCTTTGTCTTTTGGCCCAATGTCTCATGACTGAATAAACAGAGAGAAACCGCAAGATATCTGATCCTTCCCCATCTAGGCGGCCATGAAAGGACATCCATCCATACGCGCGCGCGCGCGCGCACACACACACACACACACACACACACACACACACACACACACACACACACACACACACACACACACACACACACACACACACACACACACACACACACACACACACACACACACACACACACACACACACACACACACACACACACACACACACACACACACACACACACACACACACACACACACACACACACACACACACACACACACACACACACACACACACACACACACACACACACACACACACACACACACACACACACACACACACACACACACACACACACACACACACACACACACACACACACACACACACACACACACACACACACACACACACACACACACACACACACACACACACACACACACACACACACACACACACACACACACACACACACACACACACACACACACACACGTACGTTTTGTCCTGGTGTAAAGCTGCAAATTGGGTTTTGTAAAAACTCGATCTGAGGTGATTTTAGATCCGTTTTTGTGAATCAGAGAGTAACGGTTGGGTTTATGTTGTCCTGCACAAGGCGTGTTCTCACACTTAAAAGCTGATTAAGTGCAAGAAGCAAAACACACCTCAAGTATTTCAAATATTTCAGCCCATTTCTCGTAGGACTGAGAATGGACTCACTGTTCTCTCTCTCTTTCATTGTTCTTTTCTTCTATCCTCGCCCCAGTCTCTCTCTCTCTCTCTCTCTTTTTTTCTCTCTCTCTGGGGTCGGGAGAATACAAATGTATCTGTCAAAGTACCGATAGCATCTTTAACCCAATCTGTACAAGAGAGAGAGAGAGAGAGAGAGAGAGAGAGAGAGAGAGAGAGAGAGAGAGAGAGAGAGAGAGAGAGACCAACAAACAGGAGGGTTTGAAAGCTGAAGATCAAAGGAGACCTGACATTTTGAGAGAACATTATTTACTGATGATCTGTACTGATGGCTGACTCCGGTCAGGGCTACACAGGAGCAGAGCTACTGTATAAGTTTGATCCTCTGTGGCTGATCTTTTCATGGCTGGTTTAACGTGGAAGGATATTACATCTAGGTCATCTTATTGTGTAAAATGGAACCTTTAAAAATTGTTGTGGCCTAGATCTGATCTTTGCGAGGCTTTAAAGGGAAAGTCTGTATCATATTCCAAGAGGTTTCAAAGAGACTAAATTTGATCTTCAGATCAGATCAGATCTGGTAGCGATGGACTGGGTACAGACGAAGCTGCGATGATAACAGGCTCACAGGTTATGATGTCTCCTGTGGAGGGGGGACCCGCCCTGGTATAATTCCTTGGAGAAAGGGGGCTCTTGGGAGCCAAACAAGTTGAAAACCACTGCCATATATTATGCAATTCTTAAAGGAACCGTCTGTAACGGTTTCACTAAGCCAGAACACAGATGCAGACACAAACATGCAGAGACGATGTGGAATCAGAGTAAACACAAATGGCGGGTGTATTTCAGTTCAGTTCAGTTCAGTTATTTTTAATTTCGGCTTTGGACACATAACAACGGTCATTCCATAAATCGTCAAAGTTTTACCAGCTGCTGTTGCAGCATTGTCCAATTGTCCGAAAAGGGCTAGGGAGAAGCACTAGGCTTGTTGGGCCCTACCGCTGAAGACTTACATTTCTTTTCTTTTAGTTTTTTCATTTACATACATACATAGTACATGCATATAGTACACATTACAGTACACACATATAGTACACATTACAGTATAGTATACCTGTTGTGAAGGGCCAGATTAAACCGAATATATATATTTATTTATATTTAATTGTATTTGTATATTCTCTAATATTCCCTGATATCCCTTGTATATTCCTTGTACAATATGCATTGAATATCCATTCTAGCCTACTGAACATCCCATAATAGTCTCCATTCTACTATTGGTCGAGACCTTGGTGCCAGGCTGCCATACCCCTCAGACCCAGTTCAAACGTACCGCTCAACATGTACGAACAAGTCCTAGTTCCGCGTAGGAATCTGGCTACTGCCTACTGCGCTACTAAAGTAGGACTTCCTTTTCAGTCCAGTTTCTTACCCTCCAATAGAGTCACAGACGTAAAGCCTCCCTGCGACGCCACGTGTGGGAGTAAGGCCAAGTTCGGCTTACCATCGGTATTGAGACATCGTGTATATTAATATTTGAATAGTCATATTTGGCACTATATCGTCGAGTTGGACGTAGTCTATTAAGCTAATAATAGTCTGTTAATATATAGTGCTTCGTGCGGTGAGAATACTACCGTAGTCAGCACCCCATCGTTTCGGGCAGAAAACTGGCTGCTTATCCAGGGTGGTTGACCCCACGTGAAGCTGCACCCGAGGAGCCCCAGAGCCGACGAGCGAGTGGACCTGTATACCGGATTATTCTACCGACGACAGCCCGCCTTCCCAGGCACGGATTATGCTTTGTATACGTTGATTATTCCATGGATAAAGACCCCCGACACTGCCGTGTGTTGGAACCCCCCCCCCTGGAGAGGACGCAAGGTGAGGAGACGCTCTGCAAGACGAGGTCGCTTCACGTCTCTCCTCCGTGGACCGGAGGACGCCGGCCCACAAAGAGTCCACCTGCTTTCATCTGTGGTCCAAGGATCGCCGGCGCATTGAACGGCACTACAGTGGGTTCACCTGGGATACCCTTGGCCGGATGAGGCAGCCGGATTCTACCCCCCCCCCCTTCCTACTCCTGTCGGCTTACAAGCGACTGGATTAACCCCCCCTAGTGTATCCAGCCTATAATCATTGAAGTATCATTGCTGTTATTCCTTAACTATTCCAGGTCGTATATGTACCACCTGCGCCTTCAGAGATTGGACATTCTCTATTGATATACCGACGAATACTCTTGCCATAAAAGTGCATACTAATTCCCATTCATAAATGTGATTGATTTGATTAAGTGCTTGCTCTACACACCATCGCTGTGTAGAAATAAAGACCTATTTCTAATTCGTACATTTGTGTTGGATCCGTTTCATCTACGTGACAGTGTTCATCATAATATATTTATGCCGAGTACTGGGTGGCCGAATGTTAAGTACAAAGGTAGTGGTAGTAAGTATCATATCTAGTAATACAGTCAGGGAATTGTACCCCTCAGTTACAATACCTGTAGTATATAATAGTACATGTAATAGTATATAGTACATAATAGTGTATACAGCACATATATAATGTGATGTGAGATATATAGTACATGATATATACAATATAGTACCATAATATAATAGCATATACTGCAAATATAGTTCAATATAATATACAAATTAATTATAATATGATTATATAATTGTAGCAGCCTGAATATTCTACAAAGTATTCAGTAGTGCTAACTAACTGTTACTTTCCCTGTGTGTGTATAACGTGTGATTTACAGTGTTCCTTTGGATAGCCTAACAGTGTTCCTTTGGATAGCTCGCCCAGTCTAACGACGAGGTGAGGTGCTACTCTTCTCCAGATGCAGTATGGATTTTCATCACAGGTTTGTTGAAGTTCAATGGTCCTCTGAGGTTGTATCCCCCCTCTTTATCCAGAAATTTGCTTCTTACATTTACCGGTAATTGATTATTTCTTGCTTTGTACATAACTTGCAGAGTTTTAAAGTTTACCATATCAATGAACTTCAAAATGTGTGATTGTAGAAACAGTTTGTGTGTGTGGTCCCGATATCCTGCATTGTTTATTACTCTTATTGCTCTTTTTTGTAGGATAGTCAATGTATTTATGGTTGTTTTGTATGTGTTTAATTGGAAAAGAAGAGTAGTTGAATCCAGTCACTAGACAGTCCAGGGAGAGAGTGGGTACAGGGTAGTCAGACGAGCGGGGGGGTCGTAGCCAGGAGCGGGTACTCAAACTGTCCAGGGACTGAGCGGGCACAGGGTAGTCAGACGAGCGGGGGGGTCGTAGCCAGGAGCGGGTACTCAAACTGTCCAGGGACTGAGCGGGCACAGGGTAGTCAGACGAGCGGGGGGGTCGTAGCCAGGAGCGGGTACTCAAACTGTCCAGGGACTGAGCGGGTACAGGGTAGTCAGACGAGCGCGGGGGGGGGGGGGGTCGTAGCCAGGAGCGGGTTCTCATGCAGTCCAGGGATGTTCACGGAGAGAATGGTCAGGCAGGCGGAGGTCATGCACAGGAATCCAAGACGGGGGAACAGGGTATGGAGCCAGGAAGGAACTGCGAGCTGCAATAGAACACGGACTGACAAAGAGAACAAGGCACCAGAATACGGACTGACTGGAAATAAGGAACTACGATCTGGCAGCCTCATGACATCTGGGCCAGGTCTAAATAGGAATGGTAATCAGCCTGTATATGCCAATCAGCTGCTCCTCTGGTCCTCACACACCTGCACCCCCTCCTGTACTTAGAGAGAGAGAGGGAGAGTAGCTGGGTAGGGATAGAGTAGGAATAACGAGAGTTAAGGTGGACGGGAACCCTGGAGGGGCATGACACTGTCTTCTCCAGAGTCAGGCAAGAAGATAGATACCAATTTCCTCTCTGTGCGTTCAGTAGAAAGCTATCCGGCTGCAAGCTAGCCTAGCTTAGCGGAAATTAATGGAAGCAGACACGGATCACTAGCCTAGCTTAAAAGAGGTGTTTTTGGCCAACAGCTAGGCTAGCCGGTCCGTATCCGCTTCCATTAATTTGTGTTAAACTAGGCTAGCTTGCTAGGATATCTTTCTACTGAACGCACAGAGAGGAAATGGGTATCTATTTACTCTGGACAAGACAGTAAGCACATTTCCAACATGTTAGCATGTTCCTTTAAGAGTGCAAAAACTGTCTTGCTCAATGGCACATTGTACTACAACATTGTCCAAGGAAGTGCCAACACTTAAAGGATAACTCCACTATTTTGGGAAATTAGCTTATTTAACATCTTCCCTGGAGTTAGACAAGAAGATGCATACCTTTTTTGTCTCTGTGCGTGCATTTTAGCTTTGGGAATAGATGCTCCGTTAGCATAGCTTAGCTTCATCACTGGAAGTGAGGCAGGACAGTAGCCTTACAGTGCCTTACAGTGTATTGCAAGGTCTGACATTGACCAAACTTGATATGCATGACCTTGGTGGGCTCTAGGTCAACTCCTGAAAAGGGGGTCAATGTCAGACCTTGCAATCAAAAGTTAGGGGCGCACTGAAATTATGGCAAGGGTTATTAGCCCCCTAACTTTTGATTGCAAAGTCTGACATTGACCCCCTTTTCAGGAGTTGACCTAGAGCCCACCAAGGTCATGCATATCAAGTTTGGTCAATGTCAGACCTTGCAATACACTGTAAGGCACTGTAAGGCTACTGTCCTGCCTCACTTCCAGTGATGAAGCTAAGCTATGCTAACGGAGCATCTATTCCCAAAGCTAAAATGCACGCACAGAGACAAAAAAGGTATGCATCTTCTTGTCTAACTCCAGGGAAGATGTTAAATAAGCTAATTTCCCAAAATAGTGGAGTTATCCTTTAAGCATTGGTTACATAATAACTGGCCGTTTCCCAAGTCATACAGTCTGTTGTGTCTGCTGTGTCATTGTTGTAGTTCCTGTTGGCAGGTCTGTTGCCTTCTCATGTTGCCGTATAAAGTCCTAGTGTGTATTACCACCCAACCAGTTGTTTCTTATAGTTAGATTTACACACGATTAACTTAAGCTGCAAGATACTAAATGACTACTGGACTGGCCTTAAACGTGGAAGGAGAATGTATTATAGAGTTTCAGTGGGATTACATTGCCAGGGACGAGCTTGGACTGCAGGCTGATTTCCTGTTGCAGTGTTTGCTAATGTCAACAACTGTCAAGGACTGTTTCCTTGACAACTCTGCGGACATAATTTAGAATGTTTGACGTTTTCAAGTTGAAACTGTCTATTCACAATTGGCTTAAGGGTTTAGTGTCCATAATATGTCAAATTTTTATATCTTTAAAGTATCTCTGCCCATATACTTTCTGAGAGCATACTTGCAATGTAGTTTTGATACTAATTTAAAGCACATATTTAGTAACCTATGATAGTTATAAACGTGTACTATTTTGGTAAGCAAAAGCAATCAAAATACATAAAAAGTAGAATTTCAATATAAGAACATCTGATATGATGTACAACTTCATATATTTTCTGAATACATAAAAGGTATACTTTCAATAATATTTGAAATCACAAATATGATTAAAATGATCATATTGTAGAAAATGCTACAAATACATTTCAAATTCTGAGAAAAAAAAGGACTTCAAGTATCATTTTTTCTCAGAATTTGAAATGTATTTGTAGCATTTGCTACAATATGATCATTTGAATCATAATTTGCATGTACATGAAAGGAGGGTAAGAATGGTTGGAGCAAAAGAGGATAAGAGGATAGGAATGCTAAGAAGGAAAGGAGGGTAGGAATGGAGGGAGCAAAAGAGGATAGGAGGATAGGAATGCTAAGACGTCACATGTCATTATGCAGTAGGAGTAGTTCTTCAACATAACAACAGGTTGGGCTGTGCTACTGAGGCGCTGTCATAGGAAACTCACTCTGACAGCATTCCTACAGACAGTGGTTCAGATTCCTAGAGAATGGTGGTATCTCTCCCTCTGTCAGACAGACAGGTGAAACTAGTGACTTTTCTACCACTATGAGCCATCTTAGTTTTGAGTCAATGGAAAACAATAATAAGAATGCAGTCACTCCACTTAGCTGCATAATGGAAGAGTGACATGAGTGACGTGAGTTACTCTGTGTGTGTGTGTGTGTGTGTGTGTGTGTGTGTGTGCGTGCGTGCGTGCGTGTGTGTGTGTAGCCACAGTATTTGCCAGTAGGTCCAGCCTCTGGTCGTGACTAACTGATTACAGACTACGATATACACTCTAAGTAGGCATGCATTATATATCAGCAGGCTATTAGTATATTGTAGGCCAGCTGGAGCTTTAACAGCCAATTTGAGAATTCATACATGTTATTCCTATGGTATAAATAAGTCCAAAACATACAAGGGCCCACATGTGGGCCTGGGCCCTTTTTAGGATGATTTGCTCACCGGCACTTTGGCGACCACCGAATTGAAGCCCCATTTGTTGCCTGTCGATAGCCCTTTCAGGTGACAAAATCCGTTCAGCGGTTCTCGAGTTACATGCCGGTATTTGAGGCTTGTGCAAAGTACACGGTATTGCGCAAAATACCACTCCCGACTCTTGGAGCTCTAGTTCTGTCAATCATTTGGCGATCTCGAAAATGATTGTGGAGGGTTGTAGCCAATGAGTGTGGCTTTCCAATGATATCCCACCTGGGGATGTATGAATCAGGGATCTAGGTGAAAAACTAACGAGCAAGAACAGGAAGATAAAAACAGCCGAATTAATTGAAGTCTATGAGAAAACTGAGTTTTTCTTTTGTACACGGTTTACCAAAATCACTCCTAATCATTCATTTCTGAATGGATCTTTGGATCTTTGGACATGTACTACATAAGGCCATCCCACTTTTGGAGGCGCAGGATAATGAACATGAACTCTCTCCCAAATCCACATACTGCATGGAGTGATAAAAACGAACATTTGTGATGTCATCAGGTATAACACATCGAAGTGTTCTGAGAACATTACAATATAATGAAGGCCATTTAGAGGAAGAAAACATTATGTGGGTCTACAACATTAGTCTCCCATTCATTGTCTATGGAGCAGCTTTTTATGCCTGTTGACATCACAAGTGTGAGCCGGTTTCTGGCTTTGGGAGAGAGTAGCTCGTCTTCACAGACATTGAGTGAACTTTCCTCAGCCATGGAAATAATATATTGGAATGTTGTGGGTGGTGTTCCCCTTTTCAGGTGTAAGTCTTTTGGAATGTTTTCTCAAAATTCAATCTTAAAATTCAAGATCATCAGTAGAATGATATGTTCTCAAAATTCGACTCTAATATGTGGAACGGTACACCTGAAAGGTTTAAAAAGCACAACCAGAATTCAGTACAAATGTATTTTTACAGCTAGTTGTTGGGCAATTGTAGAAATTAAATGTTTACAACCTTTATTAAAGGAACGTGCCAACATGATGTGAAATGCACTTACCGTCTTCTCCAGGGTCAGAGAAGAAGATAGATACCAATTTCCTCTGTGCTTTTAGTAGAAAAATAGACAATAAATTCTACTGTGTACCCCACCACCACACAGGAACTCTGTGTGTGTGTGTGTGTGTGTGTGTGTGTGTGTGTGTGTGTGTGTGTGTGTGTTGCTAACTAAGGAATGCTATTCTAACATTTAGCCAGGCTGTGTTTACACTGTCAACCTCATGTTGGAGGGAAGGAACTCTCTCCATACTCTCTCTTTCCCTCTCTCTCTCTCTCAGTCTCAGAAAGAGGAACAGAGAGAGAGGGAGAGAAGTAGAGGGAGGGAGAAAAAGAGAGAGGTAGAAAAAGCTAAATAGAGAGGGGGGAGAAGAGCCGGGGTAGAGATATGGTAGAGAGATGGGGAGAGAAGGAGAGAGGGAGAGAAAGAAAGAGAGATAATGTTTGTCAGCAGCTCTTCATCAATATGTAATATGTATTATTTTGTTCTTCTTAATTCCTCCCAAGAGACACAAAACAAAGGGATGAATAAATAAACAGAGAGAGACAGAGGCAGAGAGAGAGAGAGAGGGAGAGAGAGAGAGAGAGAGAGATGTCTCTCAGAGCGTTCACAGTCAGCCAGCAAACACCCCTGTCAGACCACAGCAAAACCACTATCTACCTGAATAGATCAACACCCAACCAGGAAATACCAAAACCAAACAAACTACACACTATTAAAAAACACTACGAATGGAAAGAAAGTAGTATGGAAGCACTCCAATCCGCTATCAAGCTACCAAAAGTCCAATCCAAATTAGACCAATTCCTAGAAAAAAACGTCCAACACAACAGCAAAAGTGTAAACGGGGCGGTAGAAAACCTCAATAACATATTTGACCTTACAGCTTCCTTATCCAACCTAAAGGCCTCAAATAGGTAAGCGAGGACAAATAAAAAATATGCATGACAAATGGTATGATAATGATTGTAAAAATCTCAAGAAATTAAGGAACCTATCAAACCAAAAACACAGAGACCCAGACAACCAGAACACACGTCTCCAATACAGTGAAACACTGAAACATTACAAAAACACAGTCAGAAAAAAAGGGACCAACATGTTAGAAACCAGCTACAAGATATAGAGGAATCCATAAAAACAAACAACTTCTGGGAAAACTGGAACAAACTAAACAAAGTACACCACGAGGAGCTACCCATCCAAAATGGAGATGTATGGGTAAACCACTTCTCCAATCTCTTTAGCCCAAAAATTAACAGCAAAAACACATACAAGATAAACTACAAAGCCTGGAGTCAACCATAAAAGACTACCAGAACACACTACAAGAACTACAGGACAAAATAAAATCATTTAAAACCAAGAAGGCCTGCGGAGCGGATGGTATCCTAAATGAAATGATCATATTCACAGACTCCAAATTCCAATTGGTTATACTAAAACTCCTTAACATTGTCCTTAGCTCTGGGATCTTCCCCAATATCTGGAACCAAGGACTCAACACCGCTCCACAAAAAGGGAGACAAATACAACCCAAACAATTACCGTGGGATCTGTGTCAACAGCAACCTTGGAAAAATCCTCTGTATGATCATTAACCACAGACTCATACATTTCCTCACAAACAACAATACCTTGAGCAAATCACAGATTGGCTTCCTACCAAATCACCGTACAACAGACCACATTCTCACCCTCAGCACCCTAATCGACAACCAAATAAATAAAAATAAAAGCAAAGTATACTCCTGTTTCGTTGACTTCCAAAAAGCATTTGACTCAATTTGGCACGAGGGTCTGCTGTACAAACTGTTAGATAGTGGCATTGGAGGGAAAACCTACGACCTCATAAAGTCAATGTACACCAACAACACATGTGCTGTGAGGATTGAGGGAAAACACACAGACTTCTTCCCTCAACGCCGTGGGGTTAGACAGGGGTGCAGTTTGAGTCCAACCCTCTTCAACATATACATAAATGAACTGGCAAAAACATTGGAACAAACTGCAGCACCTGGCATCCCCCTAGCAAACACAGAAGTCAAATGCCTACTGTTTGCAGATGACCTGGTGCTGCTGTCCCCAACAAAAGAAGGGCTACAACAGCACCTTGACCTTCTGCACAAATTCTCCCAGACATGGGCACTGACAGTAAACCTAAACAAAACTAAAATTATGATATTCTAAAAAAGGCCCAGCCTACAACAACAAAAACACAAATTCCTCCTAGACACAATTTCCCTAGAACACACAAAAAACTACACATATCTCGGCCTAAACATCAGTACAGGGAACTTCAATCAAGCTGTGAACGACCTGAGAGACAAAGCAAGAAGGGCTTTTATGCCATAAAAAGGAACATCAAGTTAGACATTCCAATCAAAATCTGGCTCAAAATATTAGACTCCGTCATAGAACCGATTTCCCTATATGGTTGTGAAGTCTTGGGCCCACTTGCAAACCAAGACTTCACCAAATGGGACAAACACCCAATTGAGACTCTGCATGCAGAATTTTGCAAATCCATTCTCCGCACCCAACGGAAAACGCCAAATAATGCATGCAGAGCAGAACTAGGAAGATACCCACTAATCATCAAAATTCAAAAAAGAGCATTAAAATTCCACAATCACCTAAAAGAAAGCGACCCAGACACACTCCACAGCATACCCCTCACCCACAGAGAGACCCTCGATAGATGCCCACTCAGCCAGATGGTTCTGGGACTCTGCTCACAAACACAAGCAGAGCCACCAGACAGAAACCACACTGGACTAAATCAAATTATAAGAAAACAAAAAGAAAACTATCTGACACATTGGAAAGAAACAACCTAAAACCAGAGCAAATTTAATACAAGAATGTGCAAACACAGCAGCAAGATTTGTGAGCTGCTGTGACAAGAAAAGGACATCCAGCGGAATGCAACCACCATAAAGATTGTACAAGAAATTCCGTCTGTAATGTACTGATTTCTTTAGTTTTCTCTGTTTGATTGTTTTGTTTTGTTTGGCTTTGGCAATGTAAACGTATGTTTCCCATGTCAATAAAGCCCATTTGAATTTAATTTAATTGAATTTAATTGAGATGCTGAAGTCCGTTGACTACCTCTTAACTTTTTTTTTGTCCTTTGAGATTTCCACTCTGTTGTGTGTTGGTGTTGTTGCCATGGATACACATGGTTCCTATCAGCTATTTTAACCAGTGTACTTATGATATACAAGATATGACAATACACACATACATTTATACACATACATTTATACACACACACACGCACATTTATACACACACACATACACACATGTATGCTGACCATAGGGAGAAAGAGAAATAGGGGGGGGGCTTGCAGGGCTTGTTGAGCCACCCAACGTAATGTTTATCTGTCTGTCTGTCTATCTATCTATTTATATATCTGTGTGTGTGTGTGCCTCTGTTTGTCCATCTGTCTATCTGTCTATCTGCCTGTCTGTCTTCATTATGCACAATGTGGTGACCAGTCCTAGTTGTTGTTTACTTTACAGTAATGCTGCCATCTTCACTATAATCATCAAACAGTAAATGGCCACTGTCCTGTTTAGTCTGGTGAGAACTGAAATTAAATACTCCTCACACGGTTGGTAAGTGGTGTGGAGAGAGAGAGAGAGAGAGAGGGGGGGAGAGACAGAGACAGAGAGAAGAGAGAGCGAGAGATAGAGAGATAGAGAGAGAGAGAGAGAGAGAAAGAGAGAGACAGAGAGAGAGAGAGAGAGAAGAGAGAGAGACAGAGACAGAGAGAGAGAGAGAGAGAGAGAGAGAGAGAGGGGGGGGGGGTATTTGTATTAAGTTGTTGGGATAACAATCAGCTGTCCTCATCATTTATGCTCAACAGCCTGCTTCACAGGGCTTAGCAGAGGGGGTTTGGCTGGTTTTACATGAGAAAATACAAGGGGAGACGTTCATGAGATGAGACGGGACGAGATGAGACGGGATGAGATGAGATGGGACGGGGTGAGACAGGATGAGATGAGATGGGACGGGGTGAGACATGACGGGGTGAGACATGACGGGGTGAGACAGGATGAGATGAGACAGGACGGGGTGAGACATGACGGGGTGAGACATGACGGGGTGAGACAGGATGAGATGAGACGGGGTGAGACAGGACGGGGTGAGACATGACGGGGTGAGACAGGACGGGGTGAGACAGGATGAGATGAGACGGGGTGAGACATGACGGGGTGAGACAGGACGGGGTGAGACATGACGGGGTGAGACATGACGGGGTGAGATGGGACGGGGTGAGACATGACGGGGTGAGACAGGACGGGGTGAGACAGGACGGGGTGAGACGGGATGAGGTGAGACAGGATGAGATGAGATGAAACAGGACAGGATGAGATGAGACGGGACGAGATTCAACCCTCCCCTCTAGTGGTAGAAGTAAACAAATCCCTTACTTACCTGTAAGTCAAATTTGAAAAGCCCCCAATAGAATAGCAGTCAAATAAAACAAAACGTTCTCCTCAAGTATGTCGTTTTTGCCCTTAAAGGGGCACTTCACCTAAAAACAACACTGATTTATTTAGCACAAAATCTCACACATATTCTAAGGCTCTTAACTGTTTTGCACACATTCATTTAAGTTTGAGAGTTATTGAGTTTGAATATGGCCACCAGTGTTGTCATCAGATGACACTGAATCCTTGTGTTAATTACAGCTCAATGAAATTATGTAGATGAAAAATAGAGATATGGATTGCAATAGGGATTGCAATTCTTTATGAATGGGTGCAAAACAGTTTAGAGCCTTGGGATATGTGTGAGATTGTGTGCAAAATAAATCAGCGTTGTTTTTCTGGTGAAGTGCCCCTTTGAATGTACTACTCAATAAGTTAAAGTTCTTGATGCATTACCCTCTAAGGTTATGTTAAATGGATATTTCACTTCAGTAGAACCTGTCAAAAATCAGCAGTCTTACCTCTATCTAAAGTAATCTACAAGTAAGCTAGCGACCACTGCTGTCCCTGTCGTCCACTGTCAACACCACCATTCCTCCCAGGTGTCAGGCTCCTCATTCACTTCCATTCATTTTGAGCACCAAGTCTATATATATATATATATATACATAGACTTATTAATATAAGTATACGTACCACAAAAGGTAGTTATGTGCAGTTATACACTGTCTGTCGCCCAGTGGTCTTCTTACATTTACTGCTGCTTGCTTGTCATGAACCTTGACCCTTTAGCTTCAGGTAGTTAGTAGCAGAGATCTGAGTCTAACAATACCATCTTCTTTAGACAGACTTTGGTGGTATATATAGCCTTCACCATCCTCACGTTTCTCTTGTCCTCTGACTCCATCTAGTGGAATAGAGTTGATGCTATGCCTCTACAGGAATAGAATATTTGATTTTTAGACTTAAACAGATTGGATTGTTTAACTGTCAGTCCTGGGTCACTGAACGTCATTAAACCACTACTTAAAAAACGAACCTCGATCCTCTAATATTGAAAAACTACAGACCTATCTCCAATCTTCCTTTCTTATCCAAAATATTAGAACAGATCAATCTGGCTTTTTTTTTTACCAAAGTCACAAACGACTTACTGCTTTCTCTTGATTCTAACCTAACTTCTGTGCTCTTATTGCTTGACCTTAGTGCAGCCTTTGACACTGTTGATCATTCCATTCTTCTGAGTCAAGAGATTCAAGAGGTTTATTCATCACATATTTATACATACACAAGACATATAGTGAAATGAAGGTGACCATGCCCGCTTCGATTGTGCAAAAAATACCATCTCAGTGTCTGTACGTGGATGTCTGGTCCGTGTACGTTTTGATAGTTCGTTTTTCGTTTCAAAAGGAAAAACGAAAAAACAAAAAAAAACGGAAATACGAGGTGTTTCCTATTTCCGTTTGAAACCAAACTCGAAAAAACGGGGGAAAACTGAAATACGGACCTGTTTTTCGTATTTTGGTATCAGAATCAAATGAAAAAAACGAGTCAATAATGGGCCGTGTACGTTTTGATAGTTCGTTTTTCGTTTTTGATGTGAAGAATGGAGAACGGAACCACGTGACAAGTACATTTTTCAATGTAAAAGCCATGCACAATCTAACGTGAACGAATATGTATAACGTTATGAATAAATACATGCATACAAATCTATACCAGGGTAACGTTATGATACATATACATTTTTTGTTTTGTGCATTTCATTTAGACATTATATTTATTGTCCGTGTGATTGAAAACTTTATTAACAGATTGCAGAATGGGTACAATACAGTACAGCTCAGGGGATGCAGACCACAATAAGCCGTGACATGGTCGACAAATCATATTGATTTGCAGTAGGCAGGCTTAAGCTACTAGCTATAAGCTTACTATTATTACTACTACTACTACTACCACCACTACTACTACTACTACTATTACTACTACTACTACCACTAATATTACTACTACTACTACTGCTACCTTTACTACTACTATTACTTCTACTACTACTATTACTACTGCTACTACAACTACTACTACTACCACCACCACCACTATTACTACTACTACTACTGCCATAATTATGTGGCATAATAATAATAATTGACAGTGCGACACCTGCTGGTCAGTTTCTGTAAGTAGTTTTAGATTGTATGTTTTTCCACACTTTGATTGATTGATTGATTGAAAAGTTTATTAACAGATTGCAGAATGGGTACAGTACAGTACAGCTCGATACATACAATTGTTAAGAGGATGCAGACCTGAGAAAGACTTTCGTCTTGTTTCCATCAGGGTCCCCCATTTTCAATTCATCATATGACACACATGACATACAGATAGACAGTACTGCTACATCTATACATTTATGACATACCAGATTTTCAAATACAGTACTGTTTGTGATACTAAAAAAATCCAGAAGAAGAGTATATACATTTGACATAGAAACTGTGCATTGGGGGAGGTTGGGTAGGTGGGGTGGGGCTGTACATTGGAGGTGGGGGGGGTTGGGTAGGGGGGGGGGGGGACACTGTACATTGGAATACTGACATACATTTGACATGGAAACTGTACATTGGAGGAGGTTGGGTAGGTGGGGTGGGGTTGGGTGGGGCTGTACATTGGAATACTGACAAAGCCATGCTTGGTCTTTATTGTACAACTGGGTTAGGACATTTGTAGGGGCCAGTTTTGAATTGCAGTCTCCCGTAGGTGTTCTTTGAGAGTGTTTTTGAAGGTGGGTAGTGATTTACATTCCTTTACAGCTTTGGGTAGGGCGTTCCACATTGTTGTGGCATAATTGCGAAACGTGTTTAGTCCCTTGTTTGAGCCGAATCTGGGTTTTACATGATTTGTGGAGCTCCCTCTGGTGTTGTGATCGTGGTATTCACTGACCTTTGGGAAGTATTTTGACATGTACATGGGTACCTTGGTCGTGTAGTGTATCTTGTAGACCAGGCCCATTGCAAGTTGCTGTACTCTGTTGTCTACTCTAAGCCATCCTAGGTTGGCAAAGTGTGCAGGGGTGAGGTGGGTTCTAGGAGTCAGGTCAAGCAGTAGTCTGACTAGTTTGTTTTGAGATGTTTGTAATTTGGTTTTTAGTGCCTTTGAGGTGCTTTGGTACCATGAGGTGCAAGCATAGTCGTAGTACCCTTGAATGAGTGCTCCTGCCAGAGTCTTCAGGGTATTCTTGTTTACCAGGGAGGAGATCCGGTACAAGAATCGAGTTCGTTGATTGACTTTTTTTATTACATTGGATGCCATTTTGTCACAGGAAAGATTAGCCTCTAGGATGGAACCCAGGTAGGTAATTTCATCTTTCCTTGTGACAATATTGTTACTTAGTAACGCGTTACTGGCATCACTGGTAGTTAGAGACCATTGACCGGAGGTAGGCGGGAGCCATTCCCATCGCCGCACGATATGCCAGGTCGAGGGACTTGAAGCGGATTCGTGCGGCGATGGGGACTGTGGTGGGAACTTGAAGTTCGTTCCACCATTGTGGGGCAAGGACCGGCTTCTCTTTGATGACCCTCCTGGAGCTCAGATAGGAGTGGGTCTGAAGCGGCCAGAGGATGTAGAGCGGAGGGGTCTTGAGTGGGTGTTGTTGTTAAGAGACCATTAACCGGAGGTAGGCGGGAGCTGTCAGAGGCCAGAACACACCAATCCAACATCAAAGAACTACCAGACAAAAGGCGACTCCTATCGCCTGTACTCTGGCCCGACAAATTTCACACTGCTCTGACTACCTCCAACAGCGACGAGCACGTATGTTTCTGAGCCTGCGTGAGATTAAATAACTCCACACTAGCAGGTGGTGGCGGTCTGTATCATCAAGGGGAAAACGGAAGACCACTCTCGCTCAGCAGACGGTAGCCTCTCTGAGAATGCCTACAGTAGCACATTGCGTTTGCAGCGGTTGTTGCAAAGCCCTGGCTATTTGTGTTGTGACTTCAGCCAATCAGAGTGCTCTCTTTTCCCGCTGATGCCCGCTCATCACTCCATGCAGATTCAACGCCAAAATGTGTCGACAAATCCTCTGACGTTAGCCGACGTTCGGGACACACCACACCGCATCGGACCGACGATACTCTGAGTCCTGACCCTAACCGACATTCCAGACGGCTGGTAATCGGCTTGGTGTTTGCTTGGCGTGTACTCCCCTCCTACCCCCAAGTTTACAAGTTGTTTTATTTGTCACATATAAGGTACATGCTTGGTTCTGTATGAGCCCCCTGAGATTGTGCTTCACACAGTAAAAAAATAAGTTTAAAGACCAAACAGTTTTTTTTTTTTACAAAAGACCAAACAGTTTTGGCTTTTGTTACTTTGTTAGCAAGACGGTTAATCTTACTTCATTGGAAATCCTCCATACCCCTTTATCATGCCCTTTGGATTAAATCTATTCTTAACACTTTAACTGCCACACACGAGATATCTCTGGTTTATTTTGATGTGGTTGAAAGCCACTCACGAGATTTCTGATTTTTTTTTTTTTTTTTTAGCGATCTGAAATCATATTGCATCACGCGAGCCTACCCGAGTATACACGAGCACCGCCGGCGATCATATGTGGAGAAAAGCGCCCCCTATCGTCTCCCAGATGACATAAGGGATTTTGGAATGGACTCAATGAAAATGGATGGGGAAAGAAATCCGGTACTCCACATTTTCCAGTCCACTGATCCAGCCGGGGTTACCACAGTTCATTCTGGAGCCTCTGAGCCCCGCTGATCATGGAGTTCTACTGTATCGCGTTGGATCTATACACTTATCGATTTTTTCGAATGGTGATCAGGAATTGGAATATACCAGTTGGATACCATCTGATGTCAGGTAAGGCATCTATGTTATCAGTGTTAGGATAATCAGACTAATTTTGATGAAGTTATAAGCTGTTTTGTGAAATGGGCTCTTTCGGTTTCACTGTAAAAGTCCAAGATGAAATCAACGCGGCGATTATCCGTGCGCGGCCCGAATGTGCTTGCATGCACGTATAATATTGATCAGCTAGCGTTTATTTGAAAACGATTCATAAAAAGGCAGACGAATATCAACGTTGTGGAATATTCCAGTAAAAGACGATTTTCATAGATTTTTATCTCAAAACGGGTGCTTTTCTAAATGCTCTGAAACGGAAATGACGCGATAAAAAACCAATCTGCCTTGACAGCACTGACTGGAAAATAGTCTTTGATAAGCGACGGGCAGATTAGACACATAGCCATAATTTAAAACATAGATTAGGCGATATTAACGTTAACATTGAAGTGGATGGTGGCATCAAGGGGGTAAAAAGGAAAACCCGGCGTGGCACTCAAAGTGTTAATTGGATTAAACTAGAAAAAATCAGACACACACTCCGATGGTCTAAAGACAGGTTTCTCTCTATGTGGGCTCCCTTCTTTTCCTACGTTGAGAGGATCCACCTCCCCGTAGTCCCAGACTGATATTTACCCACTTACCGTAATTCCTCTAATAGTAACCCCGGCTTGTATTTGTTTCAACTGTAGCGGGTACCAGGCTTGTATTAGGAAGAGGCCTGTATAAGAGGGAGGCCTATATTTCAAATTTTCAAACGGATCATAATGAATAAATCAACATTTTGTGTCAGTTTGAACCCAGTAAAATGTACTGGGTTCATTTATTGAAACCAAGTACTGTATGAAATAGTAAACAGTGCAATTACAGGTGGTCACTGGTCATTTCAACGTTTTCAAAGTGAAATCAAGTGACTAGCTCAGTATGCAGCTCAGTATATTAGTAACCCGGCTTGTATTAGGAGGCCGGCTTATAATTGCTTAGCTCAAGAGCGCACCCGGCCATTAATAGAGACCCGGTTACTATTAGAGGAATTACGGTAATATCCCTGGTACATTCTTCACCCCTTCCTCCCCTTTAAACCTTCTCCCTTGATGCACCTGCCACATCATTTGTAAATGTTGATTGCACTTAAAATTCAATGAACATATATAAAAAAAAATCTATTAAAAAAATACCAAACAGTATACAAAATATACAATATACAAAACGTACAAAATGCAACACTGACTTGTAAGGAGAGTGTAAAGAATTGAGAGAAAAGGAATACCTTTGTCGCCGGTAGGTCGTTGATGTCCAATTTAAGACTGCAGATAGATGTCTGGCAGAGAATGACTGCCTCTTCACTACTTTTCACCTGGTAATTAGATTAAAATGTTTAAATAGATTCAGAGTTATTGTCATTATACAGAAAGTAACAAGTACAATACAAGGAAAAGAAGTTTGGCATCCAACCAGAGTGCAAATGTAACAGTAAAGTACAATAGTAATATACAATGTACAGGTGATTAAAATGGGTACGTACCGAACCGTGGCTTCTGTGTACCGTTACACCTAGGGCTGGGCGATATGGCAAAAAATCATATCGCGATAACGATATGATAATGTTATCATATAACTCGATATCGATAATTATCGAAATTGTTATAGTAAACCCTTTTTCTTTTTTTTCTTTTTTTTTAACAACAGATGTATGTTTATTTTGCAGCAATTCTTTGTCGTTGCCGCCATCTTTAGTGTTACATCCCCTCACACTCCAGTTCTCAGGCTGCAGCTGGTTTAAAAGCGAAAGTAAACCGGCTTCTCTGCTGGCTGTGGCTCCAGGGAGTTGAACAGTTCTGGCTCTGCTAGTTTCTTTTCTATCTTTTGGCGCTTTTTTGGTGGACAAACCACCGCACATGTGCACCGTGACTCGTGACTGGAGTCTAGCTCTGCTAGCACACATAGCCTACTGTGTACAGACGGTTTCAAACTGTATTTTAAATTAGAAAGCAAACAAAATAAATGGACAAGAGAAAAATAAATCTCAATTTGGTCAGTATTGTCATTTGGACAAGCAAAGCCATTACTTTAAGTTGCAGGAAAGAAAGACAAGTCTGTCCACTGTCTCTGGTTTTAAAACTGCCCAGTTGCAGGTCACACAAAAAGAAAAAGAATAATAATTGTATTGATATTTTTTTTATTATCAATCGATAATTAAAATATATCGCGATAATTATCGTTATCGTTTTATCGCCCAGCCCTAGCAGGTAGGGTCAGTACCACACTTCGGTTGTAGGGAGGATAGAAGCCCCTCACATGTCCCCTCCGATACATGTGGAGGCAGCCTGTTACATCTTTTCACCTGCCAGCTCGGACTCTCATTGGCGAGGAGTAACGTGCGGGAGGCTCACACTGCCCTCGCCATTTCCTGTCTTTTGCTGTGCAGGCGTCCCCAACCGAAATGTAGGAGTCGCTGTCCACAACACCAGATTACCACCCATCGACTTCCCTCCCCGCTGACTCTGCCAATCGAGTTAGTATGACGGCCGGTCCAAGCCGGAGGCAACGCTGACACCCGGATTCGAGACCGGAGTCTCTTGTGTTGGTGACAAGCACAATGTCCGCTGCGCCACCCAGCCGCCCTGTAGTGTACATGTTCTTAAGTGGTGAGGCATGATGTCATTAATCTGGACATCTACCCTGATTACAACTACCGGTACACTGCAAAAACATGTGATCTTATCAAGTGAAAATCTCTTGTATTTGGTACAATAAGTCCAATATTGAGTAGAATTATCTTGAATTCTCTTATCCCACTGGCAGATCATTTTGATAAATTTTTTCCCCCAATGTAATCTTGTTTTAAGAAAACAAGATTAACCTTTTCTTAAAACAAGATTAAATTGACCAAAAATCAAGAAAAAAATAAGCAAAATGATCTGCCAGTGGAATAAGATAATTCTACTCAATATTGGACTTATTGTACCAAATATAAGATATTTTCACTTGATAAAATTTCATTTTTTGCAGTGTACAAATATGCAGCTACCTGGGCCTCCAGAACACTTCTAGTGTCAGCGGACACACCAAAAACATCCTAGCAAATTCACACGCACACGACTCCATGAACATGAACAATCTCGAACAATTCTAAGGCAGTTTTTAAGTTATTTCTAATATGGATTCCGGCGGCACGTGCGCGCAGCACAGCTGTTGAATTTTCTTTCAGGGGAAACACTGTATAGTATTGTGACTGTATGCTTATCTTCCATCACCAGCAGCTTTAGTTTGAGTCCCTAATCTTGTTGTATGCCAGTATGACGAAAATACAGTCTATTCTCTTCTATGTCTGGTTCACTGCGAGGCAACCTCTGACCTTGGCCGTGTCGTCCAGCCAGGTGTCGATGGTGTCGCAGGCCGAGCGCAGGTCAGACTCTCCAAACTCGTACTTCTTGGACCAACACCTCTTCAACCTCTCGCTGAGACTGAAGAAGGTCCCCCGGCTGTGGAAAACATCCCTCATCGTCCCTGTGCCCAAGAAGGGACGCCCCACCACTCTCAATGACTACAGGCCGGTTGCTCTGATGGCACAGGTCATGAAGGTCTTTGAGAGGCTGGTTCTGGAGCACCTAAAGCCACAGGTGAGAGACTTTACGGACCCCCAGCAGTTTGCATATCAGCAGAACATCGGTGTGGAGGATGCCATAATCTACATGGTCCACAAGGCCCATCTACATCTGGAGAAGCCGGGCAGCTCAGTGAGGGTAACATTCTTTGACTTTTCTAGTGCCGTCAACACTATTCAGCCTCCACTACTAGCTGAGAAGCTGTCAGTGATGGGGGTGGAGGACGACTTGGTGGCCTGGATCTTCAACTACCTCACTGGCAGACCACAGTCTGTCAAACTGCAGGGGTGCCACTCCGACGTGCTGATCTGCAACACTGGAGCCCCCCAGGGAACTGTATTGGCACCAATGTTCCCCCTAAGGTGCGCCCGTACACACACATGGCAAAACGTTCCCACGCACATCTGAAATCTGTCGCGCACAGAAACGTTTGTGTAAAATATGCATGTAGTTAAATTGACTGGCGCGTTGCACCGAATACTACGGTAACCTGTTGCGTGTGACGTTACCAAGAGAAGCCTCGCTTTCAGTGCTTTGTGGGCGGCGCTACTGCGCGCTCTCACAGACACACACAACAGAGCAGGAAGCACAGATCTGACCAGCATCGCTGGCTCCTCACAATGCCAATGCGAAAATGTACATTACAGATTAACTGCAGAGAAAATTCCCAATTTATCGTCCCGGTTAAGACTAATTGGAAGCGGAGTGCAACGCATGCAAAGCTTGACCATATGTTTCTGTGTCTAATAAAAGTGGTGGCGATCTCAAAGCTCACATGGACACAGAAAGACATTACAAACAAAGCAGTGCGAGGCGAGAGTTTGATGGCAAAGTTGACCGAATTGATTGAAGTATGCAGCTATACAGAGAGAGAAAGAAAATAATTGAAAACTATTTTGATGCCTCAAAATGATGTTTTGGTTTGATAAGATGCTTGTTATGATACAATCATTCTAAGGATCATGCGTGTAATAAATTAGTTTAGTACACTAATTGCAACAAATCTGAAACTGCATAGTGCACTTTTAAATTAGAATCTTAGTGAGGTTACTGTTTTATAATTTACATTACATTGAAAAGATAAAGATATATTTTTTAAGCTGGATTTTCTAATACAGAAGAGGTATTATTTAGAACATTACTTCATATTTTTCTTGTTATTTATTTTGTCCAGTAAGACTTGAAAATATATATTATTTTGTCATAGGTTGATTTAGTTATTTTCTTGAGATTTGTCAGATAGATTACTTTAGGCATAATACAGCATGTTGAGTAACTTTGATTATAGAGAGATATTATTTTGTTATATAAAATAATATAAACAATTGTATATCCATACAGAGGAGGCATACTTTAAATATATTATAATGATAAGGCATCTTTGAGTAAACTTTGAGTATCATTAAGTATCTTGAGGCTGAAGGCAGTGTCCTCTTTAAAAAAAAAATCACAATATGGTCACCCTTGAAGTCGCATTATAATTCACTTAATAAAATAATGACGAGTCAGCCTCCTAAAAAGACAAAAGTTAGTTACACGACTCACACTGCCGCCGCCAAAGTAAGGACTTTGCTCTGTATCGTCAATCAATGGTCAAATAAATATTTGATTAAGGAATATAATATGCCTTTTTGTATTATTTCTCGGTGTATCAGCAAAATGTATATATTTTTATGTTAGACATTGAGGGAAATTAAGATTCTCAGATTTTTTACAAACCGCCGCTTATCAACTAACCGGTTAATCGGCAGGTGATGTATGTTGCTCAGTAGTTGCTGATGTCTGCTCAGGCGGTTTGAGTGTTTGCTCGGACAGAAAAAAAATTAGAGGGAACATTGATTGGCACCCTTTTTATTCACCCTGTACACTAGAGGATGACATCTTTTCGGGATTCCCGCGGGATGGGAGTCAATTTCACTTTGAATCCCGTGATTGGGCAGGACCGGGAGTAAAAGTCAACGGGAGCAGAAGGGAGTGGGAACTATGACAACAAAATCAACAGGATTTGGACGGGAGTGATACATCGGTGCATCACTAATGTAAATGTTTGGTGGTTTTACATTTAACTAAGGCAGACATCAGGGCTGTACAGCGTGCTATGAAAAAATCGGTCTGTGCGATGAATGAATTTACTGCACTAGCACCCGTGCGATAGGCATTCGGTTCATATCGATACTCTTATTTTGAAAATCCTGTGGCAAGTCTCATTTCCACCCAAGCGCAGCTCCAGCCATAATATCTATGGCTCCGGCAGCTAGCAACGTTCGGTTCATATCGATACTCTTATTTTGAAAATCCTGTGGCAAGTCTCATTTGCGCCCAAGCGCAGCTCCAGCCATAATATCTATGGCTCCGGCAGCTAGCAACGTTCGGTTCATATCGATACTCTTATTTTAAAAATCCTGTGGCATTTCCTCCCAAGCGCAGCTCCGGCAGCCCAACAACAACAGCGTGCTATGTTATGTTAGAGTGCGCATTTTGCGACCAGGAAATAAGTCCCTGCCTGTTTTTCCCCACAACGCTTCCAATGCATCTTACATGCTTTGCATCCTCACCAAAACTAACTAGTTAGCTGCTACCGGTAACTAAACTAAGCTAACCCGGGTCAGAGGCAGAGAAGACAGTGAGGAAAGGGAGGGGCGGGGGAGCCTCAGCCTCTCTCTGTCCCTCTCTCTATGTCAATGATTTTAAGTAGGTGAGGTCAAAGGAGTTTGATAGTATTTACTGAGGATGGCCAGATAATGTTGATATTTAAACATAACAAATATAATACATAATAAATGTATACATGATCATGCAACATAAAAAAAAATTAGGAACTGTTTGGGAGAGGGAGGTAGGAAGGGGTTTTAGGTTGTGAGTTCCAAAAAGTTATTTCAAATTTAAAGCTCAATATATCAAAACGTGGCACTTTACAGTGAACAGGTCTATTTGTATTAAAACAATAGATTGTTTTTCATTTAAATGTCTGGAAGAGCTAAATTTATTTATTTCAAATTATATTTTCGTTACCTTTTTTGAGTTGATCTAAATGTTACTGATCGTGTTGAATGGGCTTATGATATCGTCTCATATCGATTGCAAGCACCTGCATCGTATCGTGGCAGACTTTGTGATATTAGCAAATATCGTATCGTTGTCCAAAGAATCGATATCGTATTGTATCGTGATGAAACTGGTGATTCCCCACCCCTAGTAGAGTCCATACATCCAACACCAAATCCCATAATTCCTTACACGTAACGTGTCTGGCTGTGTGACGTCAACTTGTCAGCATGAAAAATGACAGCCAAACATGGCACTGCAACTAAATAACACAAAACAATAGGCACATTTGTGACCGTTACAAATATAACACGTTTTATACTTGAGTTTTGGCCTGTGCTACAAAACTATCAACCTCTGTAGCACCAGTGCTATGTGCAAAAAAAGTTAACATACAGCCCTACAGACATGATGTGACCCATGTACTGCATATTTTATACTGAGCAAGAAAAACGGAGCAGGATTGGTAAACGGGAGTGGGATTCTATAAAAGTTTGACTCGGGATTGGGATCAGTCCTCTGTGGGAGTGGGAGGGAGTGGGATTTTTTTCGAAACTCACTTTCTGTGGGAGTGAGAAGGAGCGGGAGTCAAAATCCACTCACATGTCAGCCTCTACTGTACACCTCAGACTTCCGCTTCAGCTCCGGGAACTGCCATCTCCAAAAGTTTTCTGATGACTCCTCCATCGTTGGATACATCACCAACGACAACGAGGAGGAGTACAGAGCTGTGGTGGAGAGCTTCACAGAGTGGAGCAAGAAAAACCACCTACAGCTCAACATCAGCAAGACGAAGGAGATGGTGGTGGACCATCGGCGGAGCAAGAGGAAGCCCCCAACTCCCATCATCATCCAGGGGGTGGAGGTGGAAAGGGTGGAGAACTACAAATTCCTGGGTGTTCTCATGAACAACAAACTGGACTGGACGGACAACACGAGGCCCTCTACAGGAAGGGACAGAGCAGACTGTTCTTCCTGAGAGGGCTCAGGTCTTTTAATGTCTGCAGCAAACTGCTGCAGATGTTCCACCAGTCTGTGGAGGCGGGTGCCCTCTTTTTCGCTGTGGTATGCTGGGCGGGCAACACCAACACAGACAAAATAAACAAACTGGTAAAAAAAAGCAAGCTCTGTGGTGGGAGCGGACCTGGACAGTCTGGAGGTGGTGGCAGAGGGGAGGACGAGGAGGAAGCTGCATGCTATCCTTGAGAACCCCTGCCACCCCCTCTATGATGAGCTGACCGCAATGCGGTCCACGTTTAGCCACAGACTCATCCCCCCCCCCCGACATACCACAAAGCGCTTTGGGCAGTCCTTTGTGCCGGTGGCTCCACAACCAGGCAGGGCCAGGACGGGCCAACTGCTGTGGACTGGAGGAGCTGGGTTGTGGACTGTAACAAATTTATTTAATTATTTAACAACACATTCATGATTGGACTTGTTTCTTTTTCACCACTTTTTTAGCTCTTTCTAGTCCTATTTTTGCTATTTTCTATCCCTGTGTACTTGTCCATCTTGTTTTTAACACATATAAGTAGGTATATAGAGGGTTTTATACAGGTGTATAAGTAGGTATATAGAGGGTTATATGCAGGTGTATAAGTAGGTATATAGAGGGTTATATGCAGGTGTATAAGTAGGTATATAGAGGTTAGATGCAGGTGTATAAGTAGGTATATAGAGGCCAAGGGTTATATGCAGGTGTATAAGTAGGTATATAGAGGGTTATATGCAGGTGTATAAGTAGGTATATAGAGGCCAAGGGTTATATGCAGGTGTATAAGTAGGTATATAGAGGGTTATATGCAGGTGTATAAGTAGGTATATAGAGGGTTATATGCAGGTGTATTTATAAGGGTATCCTTATGATCAGATGGCAGCCATACTGACCTGTTGCATCTGTTCAGCATGATGGCGTTCTCAGTACAGAGGTCCTGCCAGCGCAGCCTCTCATCCGCGTTGGAGAGGTACTCGGTCCTGGCAATATCTGTTTCGGAACTGCGGGAGAAATTCAGGCAGAAGGGTGTAAGATGCCAGCATCACATTTAATTTTTTTGATCCACTTTTTCTCCCATTTTCTATATTTTCTCCCATCCCAATTTCGTATCATCCAATTCAACCCTCCCCTGTCACGGACGCCGTTTCTTGCCTCCCACAAGCCGGCTGCAATGTGGACTTAAGTCATGCATAGCACAAGTCTCCTCCGGTACTTGAGGTAACAGCAGTCGCATCTTTTCACCTGCGCAGCTCGATCTCTCAGTGGCGAGGAGTAACGCGTGGGAGGCTCACGCTGCCCCCGACACTTCCTGATTCTACTGCGCAGGCGCACCAACCGACCTGTAGGAGTCGCTGTCCACAACGCCCGATCCCCACCCATCAGTTTCCCACCCCCTAATACGGCCAATGTGTATTAGTACGGACGACCAGCTAAACTGAAAGCAAATGTGGAGCGCTGGGCTCGAACAGGCGAGCCCAGCGTCTCCAGATTTCGTGGCGAGCACCTTGCCCACTACGCCACGTAGCCGCACCCCAGCATCACATTTTAAAAGAGGAAGCTTTAGGTTAGGATTCTGCAAAAGTACACGTAAATAATTTGTGCAAGTTTTGAGTTATGAGATTTTGCAGCAAGGATGCAATGCGATGACATGGAACACTGACCCAATATCAGCACCAACTAATCAGGTTTAAACGAATACAAGACTGATTGTAAAGAGTCTTATCGACATAATGACGGACCTGAATGTTGGCCTGTTGTAGGTGATGGGACCAGGTGGTGAACAGGTTCCGTCTCACCTGCTGGTCAAAGTAACCGGCGTAGGCGATGAAGGCTGCCGCCAGCAGACAGTCTCCGGCGATGGTGGCCATCTGGTTCTTGAAGGTCTCGCTGGTCTGCCCCCAGCGCTCCCCCTCAGCCGACAGGCTCTTCAGCAGAGCATGGCTGCGGTTCACCTAGGACAAGAGAGAAGGGGATGAAAGTTTATATATATATATCTTTTACAGTTTATCATTATTAGTGATTATTTTTTTCTTTAGGAGGGAGACCCTCATTTTCAATGGTGCAGAGAGTACAAAGCATAACATAACAGGACACAATCAATTTAAAACAATAGATCATAAATACATAAGTCAGACAATTATTAATAATAATAATAACAACAGTTCATAAGCAATCTAAAAACGTCCAAAAGAAAGAGTGCTTAGTTCTAGGTCACGTTGTAATAGATTCCATGATTCCTCCGCAGTGAAAAACAGAAAAGCAGTCTTGCCAAGATTAGTTCTAGATTAGTTGTAGATTAGTTGTAGCTCGGGGAACCTGGAGAACTAGACGATCACTGGAGCGTGTTCGGCGTGGACCAGTGTTCCAGAGCAGCAGAGATGAGATGAGGTGCCACGTTACAAAGTAGGGCTTTATAAATAAACAAATACCAATCCTTATCGTCTGTCAGATAAAGAGGACCAGCCAACCTAAGTATCAAGAGAGCAGCAGTCTGGCTGGGGGGGGGGGGGGGGGGTCCAGAGGGGGAGAGAATGTGTATTAGAGCAGGGGTTCCCAAACTTTTCAGGCCGCGACCCAAAAATAACGGTGTCAGAGAGCCGCGACCCACACTATTATAGGAGGTAATTTTTTTTTTATAAATAAATATTTTTATTAATTAATAAATTTTTTTAATAAATGGAAATGTATGGTTGAAACATGCACACGTTGAAACGCACACACACTAATAAGCATTGGAGGCTTTTAACCAGGGCCGGACTGGGGAAATCATTCAGGCCAGGAAATATAGTGCAAAATATAGCCGCAGTCAGCGTCTATGCCTTCTACAACGCCGTTCGGTTTCCGGGTTCCTCTGATTGGCCACTAAGCCCACGTGACCGCGCGCTAGCACGCCCCCCTTATCACCCACTCGCGCTGTGAAGCGCAGCGGGGCGAGGCGGTGGTTTCTCCCCGGCTCCGTGCGCCGCTGACTCGGTCCAGCTCCAGCAGCAGCGGCCGTCTTCTCTCCGAGGCGGCTCGTTCTTATTAATCCCCCATTGTTCAGGTCGACATGGTCGCACAAACACCCGTTGGAGGAGTAGTGGGGGAGAAATGAATGAATGAAAACTTTATTTAACAGATTGCAGAATGGGTACAATACAGTACGGCGCAATACACATAATTGTTAAGGGGATGCAGACCAGAGAAAGACGTTTGTCTTGTTTACATCAGGGTCCCCCATTTTCAATTCATAGACATTTATGACATACACAACATACATGACATTAACATGTCTGTCTGACGAGCACAGAGTTGCCAGTCGATAATTCTTGCTATTTAAAAATATTCCTCTTCTTCTCCCCCACTACTCCTCCAACGGGTGTTTGTGCGACCATGTCGACCTGAACAATGGGGGATTAATAAGAACGAGCCGCCTCGGAGAGAAGACGGCCGCTGCTGCTGGAGCTGGACCGAGTCAGCGGCGCACAGAGCCGGGGAGAAACCACCGCCTCGCCCCGCTGCGCTGGCGCTTCGCTTCACAGCGCAAGAGTGGGCGATAAGGGGGGCGTGCTAGCGCGCGGTCACGTGGGCTTAGTGGCCAATCAGAGGAACCCGGAAACCGAACGGCGTTGTAGAAGGCATAGACGCCCCCAGCCAGGCCACTTTTTAAGCAGGGGGTCTGGGGGTCCCCCACCAGGACATTTCTTGTTACAAAGACTTAATTTCCTGCATTCTGGTGCAGGTATTTTTTTATTTGTACCCTATAAATGCCAGTGTTTGTGATGGCATCACAAATTATTGTTAAAAAACAGGCTAGCATATGTATGATTAGCAACAACACCGATTTTTATGGATTTTCAGTTTTTTTGTAATTGATAAATACAATATTTTATTCAACTTCAACACCACATATTAATTTTATAATTCTAACCCTTTAAATGCCAGTGTGTGTGATGGCATATATTTGCAATATATCAAATGCAAAGTAGATTTTTCTGGGGGGGATTATTACAGGCTAGCATGTGTCAATGATTAGCAGTCCCGCCTCCACCAATCACATGCGGCTCCCTTTGTGTGTGTGAGAGCAAGAGAGAGAGAGAGAGATATTTCTCCAACTTGTGTGAGTTGCAGTGATCTCCTGGTTGTTCCCCACCTAGGTTATCTAACTATTGCGCTGGTGCAACTAGAAACACTGGCCTGGCATGCTTCTAAGTTCAGTGGCCTGACTGCAAAAATTAAAAAAAAAAAAAATTATAATTATTTTTATTTTTATAATTTTTTTAAATCATCTGGCGACCCCCCCCCCCCCGCGGTGGCTCTTTGGGAACCCCTGACTTAGGACACTCAGAGCAGCGTCGATTATGTGTTTTGGACTATAACGTTGGATCAATAAACGCGATCGATATTTGGAATGGCGATCAGGAATTGGATTAATCTTTTTGCAGAACATCTGATGTGAGGTAAGGAATTTGTTACGAATCTTGGGTTAATCAGATGTTCCTATCACCGCCATCGGAGCGTGTGTGTGATGTTAGCACTGAGCAAGTCACGAATAAGCGATTTTCAGCCCGCTTTTGTATCGTGCCTAAGGACACATATACTCTCGATAATCTAGCGTTTATTTGAAAACTATTCATAAATCAGCCGAAAAATTCCGTGTTTTGTGTATTCCACTAAAGGGTGATTATCGCGGATTTCTCTGGAATTACAAGAAATCTCCAAAACTATACTCGTATACAAAACGGTATCAAACGGAAATGTACCAATGAAAAAACTATCCGTTTCATACATGTTCACTGCAAGCAAGTCATTGATAAGTGACGGGTGCATTAGACCCATAGCCATAATTTAAGATATAGTTTAAGCGTTCGCAAAGTGCTGACATAGAAGCCATAATTCGGTCATATGGGTGTGGCTCTGAATGAGTTAAGAGTTGTGAACAAAATGATGTACTGGAGGAAGGATATTTTACGGTTGAACAAACCCATCTTCATTCAGATATCTTAAGGTGAGAAGTCTTAGATGTGTTACAGAATCTACCCCTCTGCCAGTGAGCTAGCATGACATGGTCACTACTAGGGCTGACCCCTATTAGTCGATTAGTCGACTAATCGGTCGAAAGGAGCCGTTGTCGACTGGCCAACCTCTTAGTCGAATATATATAAAAGAAAATCAATAAAGAAAATTATCATTCTTTCCAAAAGAAAAGAGGCCTAGAAGCGTGGCTAACGTTAATGGCACGCATACCAGAGGCTAACTGCCTACGAAAAACAGGCACAGAGGCACTGAAAGAGGATTTCACCCATCTAATGAACACACTAGACTAGACAAATATCAAGATGTATCCATCAGTGGAACAATTGCATGCTTTTGCAGAGGACAAGAAGCCTTCAGTAGACTCCTTCAGACATTAAGCACCCCCCACAGCCCAAATGGAATGATAAAAAAAGATTTTGGCCAATCATAGTCGACCATCCAAATCCGTAATCGGGGACAGCCCTAGTCACTACCTTTGGATATTTCTTGCCGCTATGATCCATTTCATAAACATTTAAGGGGGGCGGCTGGGTGGCGCAGCGGACATTGCGCTCGTCACCAACGCAAGAGACACCGGGTTCTAATCTGGCTGTCGGCGTTGCCTCCGGCTTGGGCCGGCCGTCATGGGTGGGAAGTCGATGGGTGGTAATCTGGTCGTTGTGAACAGCAACTCCTACAGGTCGGTTGGGGTGCCTGCACAGCAAAGTCTGGAAAATGGCGGGGGCAGTGTGAGCCTCCTACACGTTACTCCTCGCCAAATGAGAGTCCGCGCTGGTAGGTGAAAAGATGTGACAGGCTGCCTCCTTGTGTACCGGAGGGGACATGTGATGCAAGGCTTCTATCCTCCCTACAACCAGCCAGTCGGGGGCATATGCGAGCAACGATCAGAACAGGGGAGGGAGAATTGGCACGAGAGGTAAATTGGGATGGGGAGAAAAATCACAGAAAAAAGGAGGAGAAAAAGTAGATCAAAAAGAAATAAACATTTAAGGGGATTTGGAAGCCAAGTCGCATGGACAACCGTAAGAGAGCGGGTGATGTCGACTAGCAGCTAGATGTGGCCAACAGATGGCTACCTTGGCCTGCAGCGCAGCCAGGTCAGCCTTGATGGCCTGGGCCTCCGACATGATGGCGTACTCCTCCTTGTAGCGGCCGATGCTGGACTCCAGGTCTCGGATCATCTGCTCCACCTCCTCCGCCTTCGACTGGTCGTCTGTGGCGTCGTCCTCCAGCAGCTCGTTACGCAGAGGCTCCACACGCTTCAGCATGTCTGCATAGTTCAGCTGGAGGAGAGAGAGGAGAGAGAAGAGAGAAGAGGAGAGAGAAGAGAGAAGAGGAGGAGAGGAGAGGAGAGGAGAAGAGAGAAGAGGAGGAGAGAGAAGAGAGGAGAGAAGAGAGGAGGGAAGAGAGAAGAGGAGGAGAGAGAAGAGAGGAGAGAGAAGAGAGCAGAGGAGAGAGAAGAGGAGACAGGCTGTTAAACACTAGACTGTAAAAATTATTAGAGATCAATCACAAAATAAACTATTTATTAGACTTGAATGTACTAGGTAGAAAACATTACAACTGTGCTGCATAGGCACTCACAGGAGTCTACAGATGTGTTTGCAACATCAGTAGGCTTTGCATGAAGGTACCAATGGTCCTGAATTGTTAACCCCTTAAGCCCCTATCTTATATATATATATTCATTTCACGTAATAAATAGATCAATTAATCCATATTAATTAATGTTGCATTTCTTTTTCAAATGTAGCCATAGTAAAGACCCTAACCCTGTCAAAACAGCAGTCAACGTGTATATTTTCAGCACTACGTTTGTTTACCAATGATTTTAAGTGTTATTAGCGAAATATGAGTTTATACATTTCTCTGCGCATTGCATCGGAAACAGGATGAATTAGACACAAGGAAATGACGCCGTCATGAAATCATTGTAGTCCTAAGAAAGAGACCCAGGGCTTTCGATGGACATCGCTCACACCAGCCTGTCAAAGCTGCTAAAATATTCTATGCAAAAAATGCTGATGTTATTTTTGTGATTATATCTCACGGGTCGAACAAACCTGAATGTTATTGCCATAAAATACAACGTATATGGTTTCTTTACCCTTCTGTGAACGTCTACAAAAAAACCATGTCGAAATCTGGTGAAAAATGACAGAGATATGGACATTATACAAAAGTAACTGTAACTGTCATTCACAGTCTTTGCTGCCCTGTAACAGGCACCTAGTGGTATTAAATCCAGATTTAACTCTGCCATTGGAAAGAGCCTAGAGGAGATTTGGCCCAACCCATAGATGTATGACTTGGCCATAATAAGGTCATTTATAGGCCTGATATTCTATATTCATATTTCAAATTGCATGTGTCCGGCTGGAAAGATTCAGTACTGTATCTACAAAAAAAACTGTAAATCATCTGCCCTTTATTCACTTGCTTAGATTTTTAGTACACTTGATCTCAAGAAGGTGCAGAATGAGCTTTCACGTCTGGTCAATGGTGTTATTCACAGTCAAATAAAAAAAAATTATATTATCTGTTGCTTCATTACAATTTACTCAAGCATAGTAACGGCGAGATGGGGGTGCCCTCGTGGCGCATACCATAGTGCTTTGCACAGCTATGCGGCCGTCCCGGGTTCCACTCCCGCTCCCGGTGGATAATCTGTCGCATGTCTTCCCCGCCTCTTCTCCCGTTCACCCTCTCCTCCTCTGTCGGTCATGTCGGACCATGAAAAATGAAGCTGTAAAAATGCTAAAATATCTCTTAAAAAAAATAGTCTGGAGTGATTGATTTATGACGTGATGTCATCTGCGGTCCGCCGGCGGTCCGCATGGGCTAAAGAGTTTAAGCATCGGACGCCCGACGCCGCGGCACTGTGCGCTCGTCTGCCGGCTCCGGGCTCCATTTGCACTACAACTCAGACCTCATTGCACCGTACCCTAGGTTGTACCTCGTCCCATTTCTGCATTGTACTTTATATTGTAACTCAGTTACTATTTTTTTTTCTACCGCCGCCGCCGACTGTCAATCATGAAATAAGACATTTAGACTTTTACACAGAGTAGCTCCTCTCTGTTGGGCGGTGCAAGGAGGAGGGGCTGCCCGGGGGGGCAAAGAGGCCAAGATGGCGTCTTGAATCTCACCTCAGACAGAGAGTCGCCTGTTCCGAATCCCGCCTCAGACGTGACATGGAAACGAATCCCCATTACATACTGTACACTGATTGAGTTGTGGAAAAAAGCGACTGGATTCTGTTTCAGAATCCAGTCCAGTCCTACAGCAAGAAGAGTGAAAATCTATTTATTGTGGTCCCTCGACTAGCAGCTTCCAATAATAAATGCAATAAATTTAGCATAGAATAAAATAAGATTACTAAAACAATATTACTATACAGTTCGAAAAAGTGTGCAGTGCAATACAATAAATTTAGCATAGACACGCAAATTCGTGAAGCGTTCCTTATGGTTACTGACTGTATTTTATGAAATATTAGTATGAAATCATTTACTGACTCTCCCATGTTATTTGGCCTTATGCTACTTACTACCCTCTAGTGGCGAGCTGTGGTAACTGCAGAGTCTCTGCTCTGGCTTCAGTGTTGAATATCTATTCGACACTACCCTCTAGTGGCGAGCTGTGGTAACTGCAGACTCTCTGTTCTGGCTTCAGTGTTGAATATCTATTCGACACTACCCTCTAGTGGCGAGCTGTGGTAACTGCAGACTCTATGCTCTGGCTTCAGAGTTGGATATCTATTCCATAGGTGTTCTATAGATATCTATGATCTATTCGACACTGCTTTTAATTTTTTATTTTTAGACCCAAGTGAATTATAAATGTAATCTTTACATAGACCGACTTGTTTCTGTTTAAAACTGTAGGACCAGTGAATTATAAATGTAATCTTTAGGCAGACTGACTTGTTTCTGTTTAAAACTGTAGGACCAGTGAATTATAAATGCAATCTTTAGGTAGACTGACTTGTTTCTGTTTAAAACTGTAGGACCAGTGAATTATAAATGTAATCTTTAGGTAGACTGACTTGTTTCTGTTTAAAACTGTAGGACCAGTGAATTATAAATGTAATCTTTAGGTAGACTGACTTGTTTCGGTTTAAAACTGTAGGACCAGTGAATTATAAATGTAATCTTTAGGCAGACTGACTTGTTTCTGTTTAAAACTGTAGGACCAGTGAATTATAAATGTAATCTTTAGGCAGACTGACTTGTTTCTGTTTAAAACTGTAGGACCAGTGAATTATAAATGTAATCTTTAGGCAGACTGACTTGTTTCTGTTTAAAACTGTAGGACCAGTGAATTATAAATGTAATCTTTAGGCAGACTGACTTGTTTCCGTTTAAAACTGTAGGACCAGTGAATTATAAATGTAATCTTTAGGCAGACTGACTTGTTTCTGTTTAAAACTGTAGGACCAGTGAATTATAAATGCAATCTTTAGGTAGACTGACTTGTTTCTGTTTAAAACTGTAGGACCAGTGAATTATAAATGTAATCTTTAGGTAGACTGACTTGTTTCTGTTTAAAACTGTAGGACCAGTGAATTATAAATGTAATCTTTAGGTAGACTGACATGTTTCGGTTTAAAACTGTAGGACCAGTGAATTATAAATGTAATCTTTAGGTAGACTGACATGTTTCATTTAAAACTATTCTCCACTTGCACAAACGTGCGCGTGGAATATCCGGTTACTTCTACCATGTGTAGACTTGTTCTGGTCCCATCACAATACATAGACTTTAGCAACTTTCCTCCCGTCAATTAAACAACTTTATCGTCACTTTTCTTTTTTTATTACGTTTAAAAATTATATTTGTTTGTATTGTTAATCTATTCACCATTAGTTTTTATCGTTAGTATTGTCAATGACGTTTTACAAAAGGAAATGCGTGTGGACTGTGGAGTTGTGGACAGGCTTCAGACAGAGAGGTAATGAAACTTTTGTATTATTATATTATAGAATGCAACAATCTATTTAATAAGCAAACGTGTGTTAGTACCGGTGGAGATACAGATACCGGTGGCGATATAGATATCGGTGGAGATATAGATACCGGTGGCGATATCGGTGGAGATACAGATATCGGTGGTGATATAGATATCGGTGGTGATATAGATACCGGTGGCGATATCAGTGGTGATATAGATATCGGTGGTGATATAGATACCGGTGGCGATATCAGTGGTGATATAGATATCGGTGGTGATATCGGTAGTGATATAGATATCGGTGGTTGTTACGAAGGATCAGATTAAACCGAATATATATATATTTATTACTTGATATATATTGTATAGTATTTGTATATCGTCTGATATCCCTTGTGTATTCTTTGTACATATACACGGAATATCCCTTTTACCTAGTACAGACCATAATATTTCGTTCTCCTATTGGACAGCGATCCACTAGGCGCCACGGCCATACCCCCAATGTCTAGTTCAAAGTCACCGCCAAGACATGCCTGGACATGACCGGTTCTGCGCAAGAATACGAGACAGAAATAAGGCTGGTACTAGTTTGTTCACCTAATGTATAAATACGGCGCAGGTGAATACAGAAGTATGTTACCCAATAAGTTGAAGCCTCACACCACGATACAACGTGCTGTGAAGTGGGCCCGTTTTGCCCCAAAATAGAGCCTTGAGACCGCGTGCGAATTGATAGCTGAAGTGTCAGAGTTTAACGCTGTACCGTCGAGTTCGACCTATTCTATTATTCAGTAATAGTCTATTTATGTATAGTGTATCGTGCGGCTACCGTTCTACAGTGACCAGCATTACCAACGCTTCCTCGTACCTAGCTAGTGTGCTTATCCAGGCTGGGCGGCTTAACCTGGAGCCGTCATCCGAGGAGCCCTAGACGAGGACCGTGTGGATATGTACACTGGATAACCTACCCGACGACTACAGAGCCCTTTTCGGCTGGATTATATTTGCTTTGGTCCTGTATCTGATGGAGCGGAGAATCGTCTACACCCACAACTGTGTGGGATTTACCCTGTGAGGAGCATCGTCGAGCCCGCCTCTAGGACGCCTGAGGCTGGCTAGCTTTCCTCCATGCTGCACTGCATACCGGAGAATAGCTGTTGTTCGTCTGCGGATCAAGAGATTATTGCACTGTCTCCTGTACCTGGAGTCTCCTTATTCCTCGTTGACCCAGACTTTCGTTACCGACAAATCCTCTCCCCTGCTGGCCTACAACCGGAGGGACCCTACTAGTATCTCCCGCTGCCCTACTAGTGTACCATAGATATAATTCCTATGATACAGGTGGTATTCATTATCTCCTGCGTAATATTCTAATGGACTTACGCTCTTGACCTATTCATGCACATTCTTCGCCTTACAAGCGCAACTCTAATTCTCAAGTAATGTAAGATAATCTTCGTGCTGCTAATAAATATTATTCTAACCCATATTTGTTGTGGAACCGTGTCATTGTGGAGGTGTTCATCTCATATACCTGTGTACTGTATGGCCAGTAGTAATGTACATAAGACGGTAGTGGTTTAATGATACCATACTTATTCAATACAGTCAGGGAATTGTACCCCTCAGTTACAGTGGTGATAGATACCGGTGGCGATATATTAGATACCGGTGGCGATATAGATACCGGTGGCGATATAGATACCGGTGGCGATATAGATATCGGTGGAGATATAGATACCGGTGGCGATATAGATATCGGTGGAGATATAGATACCGGTGGTGATATCGGTACCAGCGGCGGCTCTCGAACTGGTTCCAAGGATGATTCTGAAGCAGATTGAGGCTTCTGGTTGTAGACGTAGGGTTGTGGAAGGAGTCTGGGTTCTTCTGGTTGTAGACGTAGGGTTCTGGAAGGAGTCTGGGTTCTTCAGGTTGTAGACGTAGGGTTCTGGAAGGAGTCTGGGTTCTTCAGGTTGTAGACGTAGGGTTCTGGAAGGAGTCTGGGTTCTTCAGGTTGTAGACGTAGGGTTCTGGAAGGAGTCTGGGTTCTTCAGGTTGTAGACGTAGGGTTCTGGAAGGAGTCGGGGTTCTTCAGGTTGTAGACGTAGGGTTCTGGAAGGAGTCTGGGTTCTTCTGGTTGTAGTTCTGGTTCTTCAGGAGTCTCCTCCTCAACTGAAAGGAACAGCAGATTACAGATGAATGTGTGTTTGGGTCAAAAGGTAACGGAGGGACAAAGCAACATTTCATATAACATTTTCATCAGAAGGCCGTTCTTTAGTTGTTCTTGTTTCATTGAATCAGGATACATTAAGATGGGAGCCTCGTCGTTCCATTGTTACTGCTGCACTGTGCAAATCTGTCCCACAGCATCCACAACAGTCACATCAACAGAGAGGCAGGAGAATAAGGTCAAATCAACGCAAATAAAAACTGACCAATCAATGGACTAGTGAAAATTCACTAGAATGCAGGATTTAAATTTTTTTTAATTTTTCTTTTTTAAATCCTGCATTCTAGTGAACGTTCATAGTAACACTGCACTTCAGACAACCTACAGCTGGTGATGGTGTCTAGTCTACTAGGTCTTCACGTGTTAAACAGCTGAGAGCAGTCACTGCTGTTTTTTGTAGTCTTCTTTCATACACAGTACACACATCTTACCAAGTGTTAGCACCTAGGGCTGCATTTTACATTTCGTTGTACCATTCTTGTGACAATGACAATAAAGATCATTCATTCATCTGTACTATTGATACATTAATGGCGTGATTATGAATCTCGGCCATCATGTACCGGGCCGTCGGGCTTAAAGGAATCACACACACATACCGTGATTTGTTATTATGGTGACATTTATTGCGACAGAGTTAGGGGGGGGGGGGGCACCGTCCCTGGAGGTCCTGAAGACCAGGTCGATGCGTGGAGTGGACGGAGCCCCTTCTCCATCTCCCTGCTCCAAACATCTATTTAATATATGTGTCAGATATTAAACTGATAACTCCTAGAACCCACCTCACCCCTGCCCACTTTGACAACCTAGGATGGCTTAGAGTAGACGACAGAGTACAGCAACTTGCAATGGGCCTGGTCTACAAGATACACTACACCACTAAGGTACCCATGTACATGTCAAAATACTTCCCAAAGGTCAGTGAATACCACGACCACAACACCAGAGGGAGCTCAACAAATCATGTTAAACCCAGATTCGGCTCAAACAAGGGACTAAACACGTTTAGCAATTATGCCACATCAATGTGGAACGCCCTACCCACAGCTGTAAAGGAATGTGAATCACTACCCACTTTCAAAAATACTCAAACAGTACGGGAGACTGCAATTCGAAACTGGCCCCTACAAATGTCCTAACACAACCCCCTCCAATGTACAGTAAATGACCAAGTATGGTTGTCAATATTCCAATGTACAGTTTTGCTTGTACAGTTGTACAGTGTGTGTCCCCCCCCCCCCACCCAACCACCTCCAATGTACAGTGGCCCCCCCCCCACCCCACCTACCCAACCTCCTCCAATGTACAGTTTCTACGTCAAATGTATATACTCTCTTTTCTGGACTCTTTTTGTATCACAAACAGTACTGTATTTGCAAATCTGGATGTCATAAATGTATAGATGTAGCAGTACGTGTCTATCTGTATGTCAGATATATGTTATGATCGCTTAGAGTAGAGGCTTAGAGTAGACGACAGAGTACAGCAACTTGCAATGGACCTGGTCTACAAGATACACTACACGACCAAGGTACCCATGTACATGTCAAAATACTTCCCAAAGGTCAGTGAATACCACGATCACAACACCGGAGGGAGCTCCACAAATCATGTTAAACCCAGATTCGGCTCAAACAAGGGACTAAACACGCTTCGCAATTATGCCACATCAATGTGGAACGCCCTACCCAAAGCTGTAAAGGAATGTGAATCACTACCCACTGTAGGAAGACGCGCACCGTTAGCCTAGCTTAGCGTCAGTCACTGGAAGTAGGTTCCTCCATTAGCCTTGTTCCCAACGTCTTCCTACTCCTACTGCATGCACAGAGAAGAAAAAATGTACGGTATGTATCTTCTTGTCTAACTCCAGGGTAGATGGCAAATAAGCTAATTTCCCAAAATGTTGGAGTGTTCCTTTAACACTTTGACTGCCGGAAAACGCTTAAAAGCGTCATTCCCGGCCATGCTCAAGTTGCCGGAGGACGCTTTACAGCGTCCTTATATCAATATTTCAAAAATCTGCGATCGGATTCATATTTCCCCTCCGCTGGCCTGAGATCCACCAGGAGGACCCACTGAGCTCTCTGGCGGTTCAGAAGCGCCATCTGGTGGCCGATCGGCGCAATCGCCAAACAGGAAGTGCTATGGAGGTTGTGCTGGTCGGCCGTATTACTTCCGGGCACTCTGTTTGGCTACCGGGACTCGATCTCGACACAATACATAGCGATCGATTGCCAATAACTCGATAAACAACATGATTTGGACATATATACTATTATACAAGCTGGAAATGGACCCGATATTTCTACATACCATAATAGGTAAATTACTGTTCCACGCTCATCGCCCAACGGCACGAGGAGGATACGGTAAGATTCAGCGTTATTTTTTATCGTATTCCATATAAACTGTTATGATGAACATATCACCCACACTAGATGAATGATATAATGCTGCCCACGGAATTATAAACGATCCCCCGCCCATCATCAGATCATACGTAGATCATTCTAGAAGTACGTCCAATTGAAATTTTATATATCGCCCCGATTGCCATCAAACTGTATTTCATCATCAATATAATGCATTTGGGGCTATATATCACGTTCTGGAGAAAGCTGCAGAAAGAGATGAAAACATACTTATACATTAGACCATACTTTACTATGAATATGTGAATGAAAAAGTTTAACGTTGCTACACAATGAACAATACATATAGGACTTTGAATGGGCCCTAATAAGGGCAATGTAGCAATAGAATTTAAAAAGTTATAGCCCTGCAAAGAAGGGGAATTTCTCCATAGACAAATAGCGCTGACAATCCACAGTCATTTTCCGGATTTCTGGCCGGCACCATAATTAACTCTGGACTGGTCCTATGATTAATTGAAAATGGGGGACCCTGATGTAAACAAGACGAAAGTCTTTCTCTGGTCTGCATCCCCTTAACAATTGTATGTATTGAGCTGTACTGTACCCATTCTGCAATCTGTTAATAAACTTTTCAATCAATCAATCAATCAATCAATCAATCCTCCGCGAAACGCTCGTTGTACAAGTATGAGGGAATTTTAATGGAATTTAACTTACCAACACGGTGTCTTCGTGTTAACTAGATAACCAAAACGTTTCTTCTTCGGGTTGTTCATCGTAAAAGTTATGATATTCCATCATTCCAATGATTTTACAGCAAAGGGAAAGCAGCGTGCGACTTGAAAACACATGATGATGCCGCTGAACTGTGGAGTGGGTTCGAGTCCAGGTGAAGTGAGGAGGCGCCATCAATTAACTATGCAGATTGTAGTGAGCAGATGAACAGAAGAACCAGTCAGAGGAGAGGAGGCAGTTGTTTATCTAACCGAGGAGTGTGCAGATGAACCAGTCAGATGGAGAGGAGGCAGTTGTTTATCTCACCGAGGAGAGGTGTAGTGCAGGGTGAGCCAGTCAGACAATAGAGTGAGAGGAGAGGTGTTAAGCTGTTGTTTATCTCACCGAGGAGATACAAGTGGGAACGAGGTTAACCCTTTCACTGCCGCACTACCAAACGGTTAATGTTTGTACCACTAGGATACTCTATCTACACAGTGTTAGGGAAACTTTTACCAAACTACTAACGTTAGCTACTTCATAATGAAAAGTAGAACTCAAATCTATCTCAAATAATAATACAATAAAATAAATAAATGTGATTGATTGATTGATTGATTGATTGAAAACTTTATTAACAGATTGCAGAATGGGTACAATACAGTACAGCTCAATACACACAATTGTTAAGGGGATGCAGACCAGAGAAAGACTTTCGTCTTGTTTACATCAGGGTCCCCCATTTTCAATTCATCATAACATATATGACATACATGACATACAGATAGACAGTATACTGCTACATCTATACATTTATGACATACCAGATTTACAAATACAGTACTGTTTGTGATACAAAAAGAGTTTAAAAAAGAGAGTATATACATTTGACGAAGAAACTGTACATTGGATCAGGTGGGGTGGGGGGGGGTTGGGTAGGTGGGGTGGGGGGGGGGACTGTACATAGGAGGTGGTTGGGTGGGTGGGGTGGTGGGGGGGGGTAACTGTACATAGGAGGTGGTTGGGTGGGTGGGGGGGGGTGGTGGGTAGGCGGGGTGGGTACATTGGATTATCGACGAAACCTTACTTGGTCCCAAGAAGAGGGTCTTGTGTATTATTGGGTTAGGACATTTACTGTACATTGGAGGGGGTTGGGTTAGGACATTTACAAGGGCCAGTTTCGAATTGCAGTCTCCCGTAGGTGCTCATTGAGAGTGGTTTTAAAAGTGGGTAGTGATTCACATTCCTTTACAGCTGTAGGTAGCGCGTTCCACATTGATGTGGCATAATTGCGAAACGTGTTTAGTCCCTTGTTTGAGCCGAATCTGGGTTGAACATGATTTGTGGAGCTCCCTCTGCATGGTGTTGTGGTCGTGGTATTCACTGACCTTTGGGAAGTATTTTGACATGTACATGGGTACCTTAGTCGTGTAGTGTATCTTGTAGACCAGGCCCATTGCAAGTTGCTGTACTCTGTCGTCTACTCTAAGCCATCCTAGGTTGTCAAAGTGGGCAGGGGTGAGGTGGGTTCTAGCAGTAGTCTGACCAGTTTGTTTTGTGATGTTTGTAATTTTGTTTTTAGCGCCTTTGAGGTGCTTTGGTACCATGAGGTGCACGCATAGTCGTAGTACCCTTGAATCAGTGCTCCTGCCAGTCTTCAGGGTATTCTTGTTTACCAGAAAGGAGATCCGGTACAAGAATCTAGTTCGTTGGTTGACTTTTTTTATTACATTGGATGCCATTTTGTCACAGAAAAGATTAGCCTCTAGGATGGAACCTAGGTATGTAATTTCATCTTTCCTTGTGACAATATTGTCACCCACTGTAACTGAGAAGCCATCGTTCTTGCTGAGTTTGTTATTTGATCTGAAGAGAATGGACTCAGTTTACCGAGGTGTAATGATAGTTTGTTATCAGCGAGCCAGGTGCAGATTTTGCCTAGTTCCGAGCTGAGGGTTTTTTCAACCTGTAACTTGTTCTTGTCAGAGACCAGCAGGGCTGAGTCGTCCGCGAACAGGAACAAGTTGCAGTCACAAGCTGACGAAATGTCATTTGCATAAATTAGGAACAGTAGTGGTCCTAGTATGCTTCCTTGTGGAACACCACAGCTCACTGTGAGGGGGGGGGGGGATAGGGCACCATTTACCTCCACCATCTGTTCTCTCCCCTCCTGGTAGGATTGCATCCAGTGCAATACAATAAATTTAGCATAGAATAAAATAAGATGACTAAAATAAAGATTACTATATACAGTTCGAAAAAGTGTGCAGTACAATACAATACATTTAGCATATAATAAAATAAGATGACTAAAATAAAGATTACTATATACAGTTCGAAAAAGTGTGCATTGCAGAACAGGATGTAGATATTTTACTATGAAATTTAATAACAAAATGGCTATGTACAGTTCCAAAGAAAAACTCATCCCACACTGTTATTTTATGAGAACTGCCTGCCTGATCAAGGTATGCAAAAACTTGATTTATTGTACTATAAGGCTGAAAGTATTCTTGACCAGGAATGTGGGAGAATGTGTAATAACAATATGTACATTGAAAATATTTTTTTAAATAAACAAGGCAGATGGCATAACTTCAGTTTGGAAAATACGGTATATTTATTTAGTAAGTAGATGTGTAATACATGGCACAATCAATCAATTTGCATGCATGTTGAGAAAAATACATGGGGCATTTAAGCATCTGGAGTGGAATTCATGATTATGTACAAAAACGTCCAAGGCCACCCAGCTAGGGGCTCACGTGTCCTCAGGCCGAGCCTCCTTCATCACCCAGCTAGGGGCTCACGTGTCCTCAGGCCGAGCCTCCTTCATCACCCAGCTAGGGGCTCACGTGTCCTCAGGCCGAGCCTCCTTCATCACCCAGCTAGGGGCTCACGTGTCCTCAGGCCGAGCCTCCTTCATCACCCAGCTAGGGGCTCACGTGTCCTCAGGCCGAGCCTCCTTCATCACCCAGCTAGGGGCTCACGTGTCCTCAGGCCGAGCCTCCTTCATCACCCAGCTAGGGGCTCACGTGTCCTCAGGCCGAGCCTCCTTCATCACCCAGCTAGGGGCTCACGTGTCCTCAGGCCGAGCCTCCTTCATCACCCAGCTAGGGGCTCACGTGTCCTCAGGCCGAGCCTCCTTCATCACCCAGCTAGGGGCTCACGTGTCCTCAGGCCGAGCCTCCTTCATCATTGCCCGCCACTCATCGTCAATCCTCCCACCAACAAGAGCGCAGTAGGCCACGCCTGCGATGTGAGTGTGGCCAGTATCCAGTCTCTTAGGCTGACCACACTTGCTGCACGTACTGCGCAGTCTGGGGGACATGAGGAAGAGGTGGTGGAGGGGCCTGCCTGTTGGTCCTGAGGCCGTGGTCTGGGGGACATGAGGAAGAGGTGGTGGAGGGGCCTGCCTGTTGGTCCTGAGGCCGTGGTCTGGGGGACATGAGGAAGAGGTGGTGGAGGGGCCTGCCTGTTGGTCCTGAGGCCGTGGTCTGGGGGACATGAGGAAGAGGTGGTGGAGGGGCCTGCCTGTTGGTCCTCCGGCACGGAGAAGGTGAAGGGCTGTCCTTGTCCCACCTGCTGCTGGAGGGACAGTGCCATCGGTGGAGGCAGAGGCTGGGCGGAGGCGCTCGGAGCAGGCATGACCCCCAGTCCCTGCTTCTGCCATGCAGAGAACCTGTCACACAAACACAAAGCACAAACATGTGTTAGCATTCATCTCCTCATAATGCAGACAATCACATTATGTACATTTGACCATGTGAAAATGTTACACCACAGCATACTGTATATACAATAATATATCTTACCACTGTGATAGGGTCCTTTTATTCAGCTCACTGGGGCAGGGGGTGGAGGCCGATGGAGCAGGGGGTGGGCCTGTACTTCCATGGCTACAAGGGGAAATTAAATACAAGGGGGAAAAAGGCTATAGATTTATTTTCAATACCTGAAATGAAAACTAAACATGCAAAGACATTTGGTTATGAGCTCTTGCAAAGCAGTGGGAGTAGGGAAGTGGTTATGAAGACAGCAGACACTACAGTGAAGACAACAAGCACTAGTACACAGTCAGACACACAGTGTGGTTATGAAGACTAAGGGCAATTGAAAAATCTAATTTCTCTCTATCTTAAGAACATTCACTTATACAAAAACAGACTGAACAGATATATATAACAGACCTGCTGGGGCAGCGGACTGAGAGCAGGGGACACAAACAGGCTGGATAAGATGGTCAAGAAGGCCAGTAGCGTGGTTGGGGTGGAGCTGGACTCTAGCGAGGGTGGCGGAGAGGAGGAGCCTTGCTAAGCTCCAGGCCATCAGGGAAAACCCCTCCCACCCACTATACAGAGCTCTTGCAAAGCAGTGGGAGTAGGGAAGTGGTTATGAAGACAGCAGACACTACAGTGGAGACAACAAGCACTAGTACACAGTCAGACACACAGTGTGGTTATGAAGACAGCAGACACTACAGTGAAGACAACAAGCACTAGTACACAGTCAGACACACAGTGTGGTTATGAAGACAGCAGACACTACAGCAGACCAGGCTGCAGAAACAAATTAGTGGGGGGGCATACAATGTTCTCGGGGGGGCACAATGGTTTTTCAACACAGGTTCCCTTTTATACGTTTCAGCTGGGACAGCGGCGCTGTGGCTTGCTTGGCGCTGCCCACGGTGCTGAACTAAACAGCAGAGAGGCAATTGAAAAATCTAATTTCTCTCTATCTTAAGAACATTCACTTATACAAAAACAGACTGAACAGATATATATAACAGACCTGCTGGGGCAGCGGACTGAGAGCAGGGGACACAAACAGGCTGGATAAGATGGTCAAGAAGGCCAGTAGCATGGTTGGGGTGGAGCTGGACTCTAGCGAGGGTGGCGGAGAGGAGGAGCCTTGCTAAGCTCCAGGCCATCAGGGAAAAGCCCTCCCACCCACTATACAGACTTGGCTGACAGGAGGAGCATGTTATAGGCTCACACTACCTAAATGCAGCACTGAACAGCACAGGAAGTCCTTCATTCCGACAGCCATCAGACTATACAATGCATCACTGTGCCTCACTGCATCACTGAGCACAGAGTGACAGTTACCATCTTCCTGGACTCTTACTTTTTAAACAGCACTGTGCAATATTACACCTACTGTAGACTTCAGTATATTTTTACTGTATCTTTTATTCTATTTCATTTTATTCTATTCTCTATTTGTTTTGTTATTCTTATTCGTGACTTGTTCTGTCTAAATGTTTAATGTTGAGTGATTTGCAGTGTCAAATTTCCCTCAGGATAATACATTTCTATTCTATTCTATTCTATATCTTTGAAAAGTCTCCATTTATTCAACACTTCTGAATTCACTGACAAACTGAACTGAACTGACAAAAATAAGGTGCATAAAAAAAGCAAACAAAATTCCTCCACAGGCTACTCACCATCATTAGTAGAGCGGCAAGCGGCGTTTGGGGACAGAGTGAAATCTTCTTAAAACACTGCCCCTCCACTCATTCCTGAACTTTTTTGTTAAGTCCTTCTCAAATGCCAACTAAATTAAATTGGCCTTGCGTCGATGAAGCATACTAAGGCGATGTTCTTGAGGGTCGAAAACGAATTATCACAGAAAAGGGGGGGGGGGGGGGAGGTGTGCCAAATCTGTCAGTTACCTAACAAGGCAGAAGGGTTAAAAAATTCAATTCAAGGGCACTAGGTGGCACTAGGTTTCTTCTCTGACCCATCCCCAGTGATAACACAGGCTGCCGGCATGTCTTATGAATGGAAATATCGAATAAAAGAAACAACGATGAAAACCCGACTATACTCTGGTCCTTATACTTAGAACCTAATATGAAAATGATGGGTCCGGCTGTGTTTCTTCAGGTTAGATAACTTACTGAAGCTCCTCCCACACTGCTCACACTGGTGGGACTTCTCTCCTGTGTGTGTCAGCATGTGGACCTTCAGGTGACCTACCTGACTGAAGACCCTCCCACACAGTTTACACTGGGGGGGCATCAGTCTTGTGTGGATCCGGCGGTGTTTCTTCAGGTGACTTACCTTACTGAAGCCCCTCCCACACTGTTCACACTGGTGGGGCTTCTCTCCACTGTGGGTCAGCACTCCCTCCCTACTCACCTCCCTCACCTCCTCTGCCTGGTCCCCTTCATGCGGCCCGAGGTGCGTTCCCTCCAGACGCCGCCGGACGTGCCGCCGGCCCTGGCTCCGGACGGGGGTCTGGAACAAATGTGTAAAAGGTTGTGTCAGAATAAGATCAAGTGGGGGTGTTAAACGATTCATCTCTTGAACGCTCTTATGCTGACAGCTGACGTCATATCGGTCAGCTGGTGCTAATAAAGGGTTATCGCTGGCTCACGCGTGGGCTTCAGTCAGTAGGCTTAATTTGACTGCTTATCAACTGAACTGATGACGTTGATTGACGGCCGTTAGCATAGTGACGTTAGCTCTTAGGCTAGCTCGTTATTAGCTATCTATAACATTAAACATTATCCAACATGTTTAAAATAGTTTAAAATACCGCGACAGCCCTAAATTATAACGTATATTATATTTAGCTCCCAAATGTAAAATAAATGTAACTCACGTTTCCACAGATAAACGACATCGTGCTTGAGAAATAATCCAATCTGTTGTCAGTCAGGTGGTTCAGTTCTGTTGCAAAAAGCTGGTGTTATTCAGTTCCGTTGAAGGTTCTGAATACTAGAATGAGTTAACGTTGACACTTTTATATGACACATCGCAAAGCCACGCCCCTAAATTCGCGTCATATTCGATCACGTGAGGATGGCTGCGTACCTGACGTAACCTCGTTCATTGGCTGTTCGGATGCCTATTAATTTAAAATGCTTGACGTCATCCCTACGTAGAGCATTTTAAATTGGCATCCGAACAGCCAATCACGACACGGCGTTCATGAAAATTCCGACGGCCCATTATTGACTCGTTTTTTTCATTTGATTCTGATACCAAAATACGAAAAACAGGTCCGTATTTCAGTTTTCCCCCGTTTTTTCGAGTTTGGTTTCAAACGGAAATAGGAAACACCTCGTATTTCCGTTTTTTTTCGTTTTTTCGTTTTTCCTTTTGAAACGAAAAACGAACTATCAAAACGTACACGGACCATGTCTCGTGGTGATGGCCAAGGTGGTGGATGTCTCGTGGTGATGGCCAAGATGATGCGATCCTCTCTATGTCGCCCCCATACTTCAAATGGATCCGAACGGAATACATACTCGTGTGCAAACGGAATATGACTCTGATATTTTTAGCTCCAAGCCTTGACATTTAGCCTTTATCCTATTTTCATACTAGCGCTCGTTTCCCTTTTTCTTTTGTTTTTGTTGTTCTTAGCTCTATTCTATTTCAATCTTTCAAGACTTTACAGTATCTTGGCTAAGGGAGACAGATTTGAAATTGGCCTATAATTGTTAAGGCTCGATGGTTCACCACCTTTTAAAAATCATAAATTTTAAATAAAATGAATCCAGATTATCTGGCCCTGCTGTTTTTTTAGGATCCAGGGACATAAGGGCTTTACGCACTTCAGCAACAGAGAAGGGCTGAAAATTAAACTCACTATATGAAGAGTTTGTGACATTGTCAAAAAGAAAGCCAGAACAAGAAAAATGCTTGTTAAAAGAATTGAGCATCTCAATTCTCAACTCTGTCTGTCATACACAGTGGATGAATCTGATATGACGCAAGGGGGGAGACCAGAAGAGTTTCATTGGAGACAAAGATTTAATTGTATGCCAAAACTTCAGAGGGTTATTAAAATGTTCTGAGGTGAGGTTAAGGTAAAAGCTAGACTTGGCATTCTTAACTAAACTAGTACATTTATTTTTTAAACATCTAAAAATGGCCCAGAGTGAATCAGAATTAGTTTTCCTTGCTTTCGCCCAGAAGTTATTTATTTCAAAAATTAAATTAGATAATTCTTCAGAGAACCAGGGGCTATCCCTGCCCTTGACCCTATACTTCCTGAAAGGGGCATGTTTATCTATAATTGGCATAAACATGTCTAAACGGAAAGACCAAGCCAATTCAACATCACGTATTAACCCTTTCACTGCCGCACTACCAAAACTGTTAACCCTTTCACTGCGACAATACACAGAGGGTTAACCCTTTCACTGCCACACGACAGCAGGTTAACCCTTTCACTGCCACACGACAGAAGGTTAACCCTTTACTATCACACAACCGACGGCGAAGGGTTAAGGAGACCCTGCTCCAGTCAATAAGGTACAAATCTTGCCTGAAACCCTGTTCACTAAAGTGCTTTGTATCACATTTTGTGATGTAACGAGGCTTAGCCTTTGGTGTTTTAGTGTTTTAGTTTCCCTAACAGCAGCAATAACATAATGGTGTTTTAGTATCCCTAACAGCAGCAATAACGGTGTTTTAGTATCCCTAACAGCAGCAATAACATAATGGTCACTCACATATTTTGCAAATATGCCTACCGAGGTGTACTTATGTGAGGATTATTTGTAATGAATAAATCAATAAGAGTCTATTTTTCTGGACACTTTGGATTGGGGTGAGTTGGGGAATCAATTAACTGTGAGATTCATTGAATCACAAAAAGCTTTACATGCATCAGATGCTGGTGACAACCAGTCCCAATTCAGATCACCACAGAGAACCAGCTCATTATCAGGTAATTTGGAGATAATATCAGATAGAGAGGCCACGGTGTCCTTAGCTGCAGATGGGGGCCTATAGCAACCAACAACAGTAACATTGCATCCCTTAGATACTTCAACTTGTAAGGCCAACATTTCAAACTGCTTAGGAATTTATTTTGTTACCAACACTTGAGTATGGAATTTGCATTTTGAGTATACAATTACACCACCATAGGGCGGCTGGGTGGCGCAGCAGACATTGCGCTCGTCACCAACGCAAGAGACACCGGTTTCGAATCCGGCTGTCGGCGTTGCCTCCGGCTTGGGACGGTCGTCATACTAACTCAATTGGCAGAGTTAGGGGGTGGAAGTCGATGGGTGGTAATCTGGACGTTGTGGACAGCGACTCCTACAGGTCGGTTGGGGACGCCTGCACAGCAGAGACAGGAAATGGCAAGGGTAGTGTGAGTCTCCCACACGTTACACCTCGCCAATGAGAGTCCACGCTGGCAGGTGAAAAGATGTGACAGGCTGCCTCCTCGTGTATCGGAGGGGACACGTGATGCAAGGCTTCTATCCTCCCTACAACCGACCAGTGGGGGGCATATGCGAGCAAAGTTCAAGACAGGGGAGGGGAAGAATTGGCACAGTGAAATTGGGATGGGAGAAAAATAGAAAAAGAGGAGAAAAAGTGGATAAAAAAAAGGTGGTAACGCTATGGTTGTAGAGGGTTGGTAAGGCAAGGGTTAAGGGTTGTAGAGGGTTGGTAAGGCTAGGGTTAAGGGTTGTAGGGTTAAGGTTAAGGGTGGTAACGCTATGGTTAAGGGGTGTAGAGGGTTAGGTTAGGGTGGTATTGCTAGGGTTAAGGGTTAGGTTATGGTGGTAAGGATAGGGTTAAGGGTTATAGAGAGTTAGGTTAGGGTGGTAAGGCTATGGTTAAGAGTTGTAAGGGTTAGGTTAGGGTGGTAAGGTTACAGGTTGTAAGGGTTAGGTTAGGGTGGTAAGGTTACGGGTTGTAAGGGTTAGATTAGGGTGGTAAGGTTACGGGTTGTAAGGGTTAGGTTAGGGTGGTAAGGTTACGGGTTGTAAGGGTTAGATTAGGGTGGTAAGGTTACGGGTTGTAAGGGTTAGGTTAGGGTGGTAAGGTTACGGGTTGTAAGGGTTAGGTTAGGGTGGTATAGGGTTAAGGGTTGTAGAGGGTTAGGTTAGGGTGGTATAGGGTTAAGGGTTGTAGAGGGTTAGGGTAAAGAGTGGTAGGCTGGGTGGTACAGTATCATGTTGCTAGCTGTCTTTGTATCTTATCTAGCAGCAGTAAGCTGATCGGTTGTTCCCTCTAACAGGAACGTGAGACCAGATCAGATTTCAGCTGCTCAGCTTTATAAAGACTAACTGCATATTGGAGGTTAGCTTTCACACTGTAATCTGGTAAGATGGGGGCTAGTTAGAAGGGTGGAAAATTTCCATCAGTCACCAGCCAAATGCTGATACATTTTGACTGTGGCTGATGCAGGTTATTGGTTCAGCATCCGAACAGCAGGAGGCTGACTTTTTGACTCCCCCGCCACACTGTGGCAACGGGTCAGTGGGTGAAGACTCCCCCGCCACACTGTGGCAACTGGCCAGTGGGTGAAGACTCCCCCGCCACTGTGGCAACTGGTCAGCGGGTGAAGACTCCCCCCCCCACTGTGGCAACTGGTCAGTGGGTGAAGACTCCCCCCCCACTGTGGCAACTGGTCAGCGGGTGAAGACCCCCCCCCCCACTGTGGCAACTGGTCAGCGGGTGAAGACTCCCCCCCCACTGTGGCAACTGGTCAGCGGGTGAAGACTCCCCCCCCACTGTGGCAACTGGTCAGCGGGTGAAGACTCCCCCGCCACTGTGGCAACTGGTCAGCGGGTGAAGACTCCCCCCCCACTGTGGCAACTGGTCAGCGGGTGAAGACTCCCCCGCCACTGTGGCAACTGGTCAGCGGGTGAAGACTCCCCCCCCACTGTGGCAACTGGTCAGCGGGTGAAGACTCCCCCCCCACTGTGGCAACTGGTCAGCGGGTGAAGACTCCCCCCCCACTGTGGCAACTGGTCAGCGGGTGAAGACTCCCCCCCCCCACTGTGGCAACTGGTCAGCGGGTGAAGACTCCCCCCCCACTGTGGCAACTGGTCAGCGGGTGAAGACTCCCCCGCCACTGTGGCAACTGGTCAGCGGGTGAAGACTCCCCCGCCACTGTGGCAACTGGTCAGTGGGTGAAGACTCCCCCCCCCCACTGTGGCAACTGGTCAGCGGGTGAAGACTCCCCCCCCCCACTGTGGCAACTGGTCAGCGGGTGAAGACTCCCCCGCCACACTGTGGCAACTGGTCAGCGGGTGAAGACTCCCCCGCCACACTGTGGCAACTGGTCAGTGGGTGAAGCAAGCTAGTTACTATCATCAACGATTCGCTTTTAATGGTACACTGGCAGGTTGAATGGGTTACGGCTTGTTACTATTGTAGGAGTAACAAGGACTATAAACCCCTCTCTCTCTCATTCTCTCTCTCATTCTCTCTCTCTCTCTCTCTTCTCCATTGACAGGGTTCAAAGAGGCAACCAATCTGAAATATTAAACACTGGGGAGGAGGAGAGCAGTAGAGAGCAGGAGAGAGGAGGAAGAGGAGGAGGAGAAAGGGGAGTAGAGGGAGGTTAGTGGGAGAGCATTATGGCAGTAGTAGTGGAAAAAGGGTGAAGATCGAGTTAGCAGAGAGGAGTGGAGCTATTGTCCTTCTGTCATTGAACCAGCTCTCTGGACATGTCGGGGAATTTAAGAACATACCAACATCCTTCTCGCTCCTTCCTCTCTCTGATTTTGTCCAGTTCTCTCGCTCTGTCTCTCTTTATATCTAACATGTCGTACAAGCAGAGACTAGACAAGTGAAGTCTCCAGTAGTTCTATAGAGCTGCAGGGTCCTTGCTCTCAGTTGGACCAGACTGAGGTGGACTGGCCTGGACCATTCTCGGATCAGAACTGGATCAGTACAATATCTGCAGTGATGGCTGTGGCTGTGGAGACAGAAACCACAACCCCTGTCCCCGGGACAAACACACACTTCTAACTTTGGATAACAAACCACGAGGTAGGAATGAATGAATGAATGAATGAATGAATGAATGAATGAATGAATGAAAACTTTATTTAACAGATTGCAGAATGGGTACAATACAGTACGGCTCAATACATACAATTGTTAAGGGGATGCAGACCTGAGAAAGACGTTTGTCTTGTTTCCATCAGGGTCCCCCTGTTTCCATCAGGCTGGTTCGGGTTGCTGAAGATTACTTTCATTGTTGGCTAGGTGGTATGTAAATAATAACTTGTTCCTAATTTACCTATATATACTGTATATATATAGATATACTGTATATATATATATAGATATACTGTATAGATAGATAGATAGATAGATAGATAGATAGATAGATAGATAGATAGATAGATAGATAGATAGATAGATAGATAGATAGATAGATAGATAGATAGATAGATAGATAGATAGATAGATAGATAGATAGATAATTGGTAGATAGATAGATAGATAGATAGATAGATAGATAGATAGATAGATAGATAGATAGATAGATAGATAGATAGATAGATAGATAGATAGATAGATAGATAGATAGATAGATAGATAGATAGATAGATAGATAGATAGATAGATAGATAGATAGATAGAGCCATCCATCCATTCATTCATTCATTCATGGTGAAAACACATGGTACTGTAGCTTGCCCTATGGATTTAGTTGAGTAACCTATATATTCAGTCTTAATGTTTATGTTACATAATACTGTTGGCTGTCTTTGTTAGAGCAGCAATAGCTATAGGTATAGAGTTACCATGGCGGCCCCTGGCTGCAGGTAAGGTTTCTATGGCAGCTAGCAGCAAAGCCCTCAGTCACAAGATACACCGTCACCCCTTGTTAGCTCTGACATGAAGCCACAGACCATTACATCAATTATTACTATTTATTAGTCTGCTGTTTGTAGCCTTTTCTGCTTTCAGCCTACAGTATATCATGTCCTTGTATTTCACTGGTATTTGTCGTTTGATCCATTTTTATTTTCATCTTTATCTTATTCCGTTTTATTTTATTTTTATATGTTTCCTATTGTTGGGCTCCTATCAGTGCAAATAAGCATTTGTTTGGAATTGACTTGACTGGTTATATAAAACTAAATACAATAGAATAATTGCTTTCAACCTGGCAACATGGACAATTAAATGGAATAAAAGTACCTGGTAGACTAAGATCAGCTTGGTGCCATTTCATATAATATCTTAATTCATATCTTAACAGCAGGCTCAGGTATGTATGGTTCATATCTTAAGAGCAGGCTCAGGTATGGTTCATATCTTAACAGCAGGCTCAGGTATGTATGGTTCATATCTTAAGAGCAGGCTCAGGTATGGTTCATATCTTAACAGCAGGCTCAGGTATGTATGGTTCATATCTTAACAGCAGGCTCAGGTATGTATGGTTCATATCTTAACAGCAGGCTCAGGTGTGGTTCATATCTCAACAGCAGGCTCGGGTAGAGTTCATATCTTAACAGCAGGCTCAGGTATGGTTCATATCTTAACAGCAGGCTCAGGTATGGTTCATATCTTAACAGCAGGCTCAGGTATGGTTCATATCTTAAGAGGAGGCTTAAATACGGGCCATCACGCACTCGCACGCTCGTCGCGACACATTGCCCTCGTCTGTCGGCTCCGGGCTGCGTTTTCACCGATCAACCAATACATGGTTGGAACATTTTATTTGCTGCCTTTCGATAGTCACCACACATTCAACCTATTGCGGGATTCCATTCTCGAGTTACCGGTGATGTTTTGTCATTTGACAAGCCGTTCAGACGAGTGACCACGTCCGGTTGTGCACGGCCCTGAACTGACCAGTCACAGCTGATGGTGAAAAGGATTGACCACCGTTGTAGCCAAGGAGTCTCTGATCCGAAAGGGATCCCAGACGGGCACTCAGAGTGGGGGAAGGTGACACAGGAAGACGAAGAAGTCCATTGTTTTGACGAGAGCCTCTGAATGAATGGGAATGGATGGCCATTTTGGATAATCATGCCGAATTTGTACTGGTAGGCCTACACACATTACAAAAACCTTTGTAAAACATACATTTTCCGTGGGATTTTTATAAACTTCTTATGGAACCATTAGGTTTTCCAGCTCCTACCTCTCAGCTGGCAGTCAACGATAAGTGATATTGTTTCAAAAACACTCTCAAAGTGCAATTCGAAACTGGCCCATGTAAATGTCCTAACCCAACCCCCTCCAATGTACAGTAAATGACCAAGTATGGTTGTCAATATTCCAATGTACAGTTTTGCTTGTACAGTGTTCCCCCCCCACCCCTCCTGCCCAAACTCAAGTGCTTCACTTGGAGTGCATAGCAAGAGTGGATAAGATAAATTAAACAAGCTTTTTTTAATATATTTTTTTATAATAATAATAATTATTATATATTAATTCATAAGATATATATATATATATATATATATATATATATATATATATATATATATATATATATATATATATATATATATATATATATATATATTGACATATTTTCACTCAGAACAGAGCACTATTCATTGTATTACACATAACAATGGTGTATTCCTTCCAACATCCCTCTTAGACACACATGAAGTATGCTAATGCTTATTACCAGCAGTGTTCAGGCACGATACGACTGGAGCAGATAAGGGGTTATATTATGATACGCCTGGAGCAGATAAAGGGTTCAGTCATCTATATTATGATACGCCTGGAGCAGATAAAGGGTTCAGTCATCTATATTATGATACGCCTGGAGCAGATAAAGGGTTCAGTCATCTATATTATGATACGCCTGGAGCAGATAAAGGGTTCAGTCATCTATATTATGATACGCCTGGAGCAGATAAAGGGTTCAGTCATCTATATTATGATACGCCTGGAGCAGATAAGGGGTTCAGTCATCTATATTATGATACGCCTGGAGCAGATAAGGGGTTCAGTCATCTATATTATGATACGCCTGGAGCAGATAAAGGGTTCAGTCATCTATATTATGATACGCCTGGAGCAGATAAAGGGTTCAGTCATCTATATTATGATACGCCTGGAGCAGATAAGGGGTTCAGTCATCTATATTATGATACGCCTGGAGCAGATAAGGGGTTCAGTCATCTATATTATGATACGCCTGGAGCAGATAAGGGGTTCAGTGCCTTGTTGACACATTGACTCCAGCTGAGGATCAAACACATGACCTTCTGGTTACTGGACAGTCTCTCTAACAAACCATGCTGCCATGGGGAGAATATCAACAGGGCCAGATATCCATAAAAATCGAGGTACCCTAATGAGGCAACGCCCTGCCCATAATTGAAGATGTGAGAGTGGACCCCTTTTTCTCGCTTGAGTACCTACTGTATTACCCCAAAATTATTCTGTATAATCCTGTTTAATAGATTGGTTTTGAGAAACCGAGCACTGAGTTGAACCTGCTGATAATATCTGGCCCAGATAGCGACACAGTTCTACTAGTAAACAGATAGCTCTGGCTCTGTTTCTGGCTCTGCTTACACTCACACACCTATCAATGTTACATCAAGGTATTATTATCATACAAACAACCAATTAGACAAAGATAACATGCCATGTCAAGGTAAGACTGTCATTCAAACAACAACACACATATTTTGCATGAATGTTCACCTACATTGTCTGGCATAATGTTGACTAGTACTACCATCATCTCACTGCTTTAGTGTTGAGAAACTTGGCACTGTGCTGCATTCTCTCACCAGGCTCTAATCCAATCCAATGGGGCAAGTGTTTTAGCCTTAAACAAGCATGAGTCTGCAATAGCTGCTAATGTGTACGTGCATGCATTCACTCTCTCACTCACACACACACACACACACACACACACACACACACACACACACACACACACACACACACACACACACACACACACACACACACACACGTCACACACACACACACACACACACGGCCTCGTAAATTGACCTCGTAAATGCCCAAACCCCCCACCACCTCCTAATAGACAGTCTCCTCCCCACCGCATGTATATATTCTCTCCCCGCCGTATGTATATCTCTCTCCCACCCACCCACCCACCCCCTCCTAATGTACAGTCTCCTCCCCGCCGTATGTATATCTCTCTCCCACCCACCCACCCACCCCCTCCTAATGTACAGTCCCCTCCCCATCATATGTATATACTCTGTCAGGATCTATGGGTAACAGTACTGTATATTTGAATACCGTTTATGTCACAAATGTATCAGTACTAAATACCTGTATGTCCCTATGCCATAAATGTCATGTATGTTGTGTATGTCATAAATGTCGATATGAATTGAAAATGTGGGACCCTGATGTAAACAAGACAAACGTATTCCTCTGGTCTGCATCCCCTTAACAATTGTGTGTATTGAGCCGTACTGTATTGTACCCATTCTGCAATCTGTTAAATAAAGTTTTCATTGATTCATTCATTCATTCACACACACACACACACACACACACACACACACACACACACACACACACACACACACACACACACACACACACACACACACAGCTCACAGTATAATCAGATGCGTCTTCATAAACTATGTTCTACTGAAAAAACGGTTGTAAAGCGTACATCGTATCTAAAGTTATAAATGAGTTTCATGGGCCAGGTACACATCCTCCTGGCGAGAGTCTGTCAATACTAAAGCCATCAGTGAAATGATGGCTTGTAGCACTCAACTCAACATCATGCCAGACGATGTTAAAAAAATGTACCCGTCCTTTACACCTATGGGGTCAGGACCCCAAGTGGGTTGCAGGGTCTGTTAGTTATGGCTCCTCCTCACACAGCATCAGCACTGGTCCCTGCGTGTCACTCATCCTTGAAGAGATATATGAAAAAGTTGTCATATCCAAACATTTTAATTGATTTGATTTTGAAAGTGAATTGACCTCAAGACTCAATTTCTCAAGCCCAGAGAAGTTGTTATTGGAGGATCAAGAAAAGAGGGCGGGGCTTGAGATAGGTCAATTGACTCTAGCCCTCTAGTATCTCCGTCCCTTGGCCTTGTGACATATTGGACAGAAAGGGAGAGGGGGGGGGGGGCAAAATGTAAAATAAATTTAATAATATCTCTGATGTGTGTTTAATCTGTCTGTCTACCAGGAGGATGACAGAGGAAGAGGAGGAGTACCTCCCTGAACCTCCTCAACACCTCTGTCAAGACCTCCCCGAAGACCTCCCCAACTACCTCCCCTCCTACCCTGGCCACCTGCCATCCCCGGCCTCTGCAGCAGGGGGTGCAGCCGAGCCTCCGGTCGCCCAGCCGTTATCCAGTGTGCCCGTCACGGAGGACTCTGCGTGCCGGCCCCCCAGGGGCAGTGTGCCCGTCACGGAGGACTCTGCATGCCGGCCCCCCAGGGGCAGTGTGCCCGTCACGGAGGACTCTGCGTGCCGGCCCTCCAGGGACAGTCGTAAACTGGACTGTATCATCTGCTTCTGCAGCTTCAACCTGACGGACCGCCTGCCTCGCAGGCTCTACTGTGGGCACACCTTCTGCCAAGCCTGCCTGCGACGGCTGGACACCATCCTCAACGACCAGGTGGGTGGAGTAGAATAGAAGAAAATTGAATAGAATAGAAAATAGAGAGCTAAGACCATATTGGATCATAATAATAAACTTTATTTGTATAGCACCTTTCATACAAGAATTGCTGCTCAAAGTGCTTCACAATCACATCAGTAAAGAAACAGGCATAAAATGAGCACAAAATTGGCAGATCAAGAGCAATGCATGACTGGATCAAGTAGAGAAAAACTGAACATGATAAATAATACTGAATTAAGACAATAGACAATTCTAAATTACACAACACTGCCAGAGCAAGAGTTCCAGAGACACACAAGCACATCCCTTCCCCCCTCACTCTCGCTCTCTCACTCCACACACACACACACACACACGCACACACACACACACACACACACACACACACACACACACACACACACACACACGCACACACACACACACACACACACACACACACACACACACACACACACACACACACACACACACACACACACACACACACATTGACTTCACGCTGGACATTGCCGCATCTGGCAAACTTCCAGACCAGATCACAATCAGTGAATCCACTTAAGTCCATTAGAACCTTTGGTGAGAGATCTCACCAGATTAGCCCGGATCAAATAATTCAACTCATTGTCACAAAATGCCACAAATCACTAATATACGACCGCCCAAAGGATTATAAAAATCCCGGTCAGGTACTGGTCAAATACCACACTCTCCATCAATCTTTATCGATAAAGACAGACAGACACACACACATATGTGCACGTAAATGTGCGTACCACTCACTCATGCACGGCAGACATACAGGCTGACCAATACACAAGACACACGACATGCATGCAGGACAGAGACCACATACACACTGGACTATTGGGGCAGCTAATAAAAAACACCCTCACAGGGAAGGTACAAAGTACAAAGTACAAACAAAGTCTCAAGCGAACGCCGGTGGTCTCGCGAGAGGTTAAGCGTTGGGCCGTGACGTCAGAGGAGTCACTCCAAGCTGCACTTGGATGCACAGACTGGAGTGTATTCCGTGATAACACAGCCAATATTAACGAATACACCGAAACGGTGATTGACTATGTCTGTACTCTGGTAGAAGAAACAATCCCCTCCACCAAAATTAAAATCTACCCAAATCAAAAGCCCTGGGTAGACAAATCCGTCCGTGAGGCTCTGAAAGTGCGCACATCAGCATACAACACCGGGCTGGTGACAGGCAACATGGAAGAACACAAGATGGCAAGATACAACGTCAGGAGAGCAGTAATAGAGGCAAAACGGCGTTACAGGGATAAAGTTGAACTTCAGTTTGAACAGGCTGACTCTAGAGGCATGTGGCAGGGCCTCAGAACAATGACAGACTACAAAGGCACCCCCCTCAAACTGAACAGTGACATCTCCTTAGCAAATGATCTCAATTCCTTCTATGCGAGGTTTGAGGCTGTGAATAACAACACCAGCCTACAAACCACGGCAATGGGGGGGGGGGGGGGGGGGTCTGCTGATGGAGACTCAGTGTTCAGGGTAACAGAGCATGAGGTGAGACGGATCTTTAAAAAAGTGAATATCAGGAAGGCAGCAGGACCGGACGGCATCCCCGGCCGCGTCCTAAAAGTCTGTGCCGACCAACTGGCCCCGGTATTCACTGACATCTTCAACCTGTCCTTGGAACAGGCTGGCATCCCCACCTGTCTGAAGAAGTCCACCATCATCCCTGTACCCAAAAAATCTACGCCCGCTTGCCTCAACGACTACCGCCCTGTAGCCCTCACCTCCATAGCCATGAAGTGCTTTGAGAAGCTAGTGAAGGGCTACATCTGTTCCTCCCTCCCCATCAACCTGGACCCTCTGCAATTTGCATATCGCCCCAACAGGTCCACGGAGGACGCCATAGCCCATGTGCTGCACACAGCAGCATCACACCTGGACAAGAGGCAGGGGAACTATGTGAGAATGCTGTTCATCGACTACAGCTCAGCATTCAATACCATAGTCCCCTCCAAACTCATAGCCAAGCTCAGGGACCTGGGCTTGAACTATGACCTCTGCCAGTGGGTCTTGGACTTCCTGACGGGCAGACCCCAGGTGGTAAGAGCCGGCAACTGCACCTCCTCATCCATCACGCTCAACATAGGGGCCCCCCAGGGCTGTGTTCTGAGCCCCCTCCTCTACTCCCTGTACACACATGACTGCGTAGCACAGCGGAACAACAACACCATCATCAAATTTGCTGATGACACAGTAGTGGTGGGCCTGATCTCTGCCAACGACGAAAGGGCCTACCTGGAAGAGGTAGAGAACCTGTCACAGTGGTGTCAGGAGAACTGCCTCTCCCTGAACGTCAGCAAAACAAAAGAGATGATTGTGGACTTCAGGAGGTCGGGGGTCAAGGACTACAGCCCCCTCAGCATCGACGGGGCACCGGTTGAGAGAGTGAACAGTTTCAAGTACCTCGGAGCCCACATATCCGAGGACTTGACATGGACCACACACATTGACAGTGTTGTGAAGAAGGCACGACAACGCCTCTACTTCCTCAGGCGCCTAAGGAAGTTCCAAGTCAGTCAGAAGATCCTTAGGAACTTCTACTCATGTACAATAGAGAGCATCCTGACCGGCAACATCACCTCCTGGTTTGGGAATAGCATTGCACAAGACCGTAGCAGACTACAAAGAGTGACACGTTCAGCCGAACGCACAATTGGAGGGGGGCTTCCCACCCTCCAGAACATTTACAACAAGCGGTGCAAGGGGAAGGCTAAGAGAATTATTAAGGACTCGAGCCACCCGAACAACTGCCTCTTTGAACTGCTGCGGTCAGGCAAGCGATACCGGAGTCTTAAGGCGAGCACAGAAAGACTCAGAAGAAGCTTCTATCCCCAGGCCATCAGGCTGCTAAACGAACAATAATCACTATGCAACAACCATCAAATGCACACAGCACACACACCCACACGCACACACTCACTCAAACAAACAACACACTGCAGCACCCACTCTCCACACTTTAGATCACACAAACACACTTACACTTTATATTTATTGATAAAGGATTTGCACTACAACTCGTACACCTACTGTGAATTGTACCTAAATTGCACCTCGTCCCATTTCTCCATTTCTGCCTTGCACTATATAGTATTGTATATTAGTACACTGCACAGTATTGTATATTGTATGGTAACTACGTCTATTCTGCATCGAACATTGTACATATGTCTAAACTGAACACTGTGACCTCATTTTTTTACTTCTAATTTTACTATGTTATTTTATTTCATACTTATCTTGTCTTGCACAGTCTCTGGAGCGCAACAGTAAGAAGCATTTTGTATAAAAGTATTCTGTACTTCTGTATGACAACTATTAAAGAAACTTGAAACTTGAAACTTGAAAGGAGGGGACTTCTCTGCTTTGACTTCGACTGGACACTGCTTCACTGACTGGACTGACGGGACACTGACTTGACTGTCTTTCTTTTCTACACGACCGGCCGGTTGTACCAACTAGATTTCAATTGTACCTTGCTTATTCACTTTTTATACCTTTATTCACTTTTTATAATAAATACCGTCAAAAGTGTTTAATCTATTTTATCTTTAAATATCTTATTACAACTTTCACGTATCCGAGTCTAAAACGTGACAAACAGGACATAATAGAATTAAATAGGATAGAATAGAATAGAGTTCAGTAAACGTGTTGCAGACCTCATGAACAAGTTGGCCTGATGAAGTTACCAATCAAGTATATTTGGTGACATGTGATACCATTTCAAAGACCCTCCTTCCTCTCCTTCTGACCCCCCAGCAGATGTGGATCCCCTGCCCCCAGTGTCGTCAGAACACCCCCCTGCCCAGAGGGGGCGCCAGCGCCCTAGACCTGGACCTGGCGGCTTTCCTGGGTGTCAAAGCCGAACTGGAACCCTCTCATCCCCGTAGCTCCCCGCGCCTCGGAGGGCTGGCGGGGATGGACGGAGGCTTCCCCCAGGACGACAAGCCGTGGCTGGGGAAGCAGGGCGTGATCGAACAACCTCCGGGATCCACCTGGGCTCACGGGGGACTGGCTGAGCCTCGCTTCCACCGCTACAGCCCCTGCTGCAGGCCCGGCTGCTGGATGTGTTGCATGTTCTGCTTCCCTGGGTGCTGTTAGACACAGGAGGACAGATATCTGAAGGACAGGGGTGATCATCATTCCCTCTTTTCTTTTCCTGAATCTATGAGACTACACATAATGACTGACTGAGGTTGTCATTGTCACTGAGTCAGTGTTGTGAATGACAATGTCACACATGGATGGTTTGTAGTGGGTTCCCAACAGAGCACACAGATACAACTGATTGAAAACAGGAATAACACTTCATTGATACATTAATTAAAGGCAATGTTCTATTTGGCAGGACAGCCAATCTCCCACTGAGTAGGAGGTCTCTGGAGCCCTCTGGTGGACAGGCAACGGTAGTGTGAGGGAACTATGGGCGGTCACGTGGCCGTGTGGCCAATCAGAGAAACGCTGAACGAAAAGCTGAACACAAGTTGGTTGCCTTTAATATTCACGCATCCTGCGTGGCAAAACCTGGTGCTAAGCTAGGTTGGCTGCCTGGGTTATAGACAAGTAATGGTGCAATGTTTAGAGCAGGAAGAAAAAAACATTGAGGTAGAACATTCTATATAGATACTTATGTCGGGTTCAGTTAATTTGACCTTGAAGAGACGGTAAGGAGAAGGTTTTAGGTTCAAAGATTTATTACAGAGTGAATAAAACAATATTACAGAATACACATCACAGCTGTGGAGTGGACACAAGTCAGTTACTTAGCTCATGAGCCTCGCAGAGAAAGTGTGTCCTGCTCCTCCCTTACATTGACAATTTATACTCTTTGGGGCCTGGCTTTCTTCAAATTCAGCAGCATGCAATACGACTACACAAGGAAACAAGCTAAAATAGCGAGGATAGGGTTACAGTTTTGTCACCTGTGATTCAGTTGTGAAGGACGGACTGAGGGTCAAATCAGTGCATTTCTACACATGGGCAATGGCCTGCTTTAATACAGTAAACAGCACATCAGTCTAGTTCAGCCAAATCCTGCCTGTGATTCCTACCAACAGCTGCCTGGCTTTCCCGTCAGAAATAGCTGTTGGTAGTTGCCACTGAACAGAGAAGATTACAATACATGAGAATGATAGACATGAATAAATGTATTAAGGGTGACACTTACTAGCTATTATACACAGCACGCTAACACGTTAGCTTATTCTGTAATTTTACAGACAAAGGCATGCAATACAGGACAATAACGCTGCCTGGGGCTACGGAGACTACCGTCTAGCCAGAAGGGCTCCCCTAAACTGTCCTGACTAACGTGCCTTGTGTAGTCCACCTTATGCTAACAAGGGGGAAACAAGGGAACACACAGAGGAGAAGGCTAAAACTAGGCTGCCTAACACACATACATTGTCAATAAAACCACACAGGTGATGGGGGAGAAAAGGCACAAATAATGGGGGAGACAACTGGTGTGGGAATGGAAAATAAAAACCTGCTGACACCAGGTTGGGGGGGGGGGGGGGTGCAGTAGAGGTGATTCCCAAGCCAAGGCATCACACTGGTGTCTCCTATGTAGTGGTTAAGTTGGTGGAGAAAGCTGGATTGATGTTGTAGAGGCTGCAGAACCAAGAGGGGAGATGTCCGTATAGCGGGAGACTTCCTAGTCGGAACCAGTCTGCCATTCCATATCTCCTTCCTGGTTTTATCTCCCAAGTTTAGGCCCATGATGTCATCATCTTCCTATGCTCATAGGGACAGCAGAAGGAGAGGAGAGGGGCAGGCACAAAAACACAGCAGCCAATGCCACACAAAAATAGAGCCTGCTGCCTCTCCCTGATTAGTCCAATTATACGCATCAACTTCAAAACACTACTCCTCACCTTCAAAGCCCTCCATAGACTGCCCCCCCCCCCCCACCCCCCACCTGACTGACCTCCTTCTCCCCTACCGCCCCACCCGTTCCCTCCGGTCCTCTTCCACTGTTTCCCTCACTGTCCCGTCATCCAAACTTAAACGTTTTGGTGACCGGGCTTTTTCACGAGCTGCACCCAGACTTTGGAACACCCTCCCTCAGACTGTCCGAGACTCTCCCTCACTCTCCACCTTTAAATCCTGACTCAAAACCTACCTGTTCTCCCAAGCATACAACCTTCCCTACCAATAACCACCCTCCTCCAACCTACCACCTCCTTTTCCCCTTCCCTACTTTCTCTCCCTCTCCTGCCCCCCCCTCCCCTCGGTTTCCTTACTTCCCTGACTGTTCCCTTACTGGACTCTCCATCTGTTACTTGTTACCCGTGGTTGTATGTCCTGCGTCTTCATACTGTTGCTTTTCCCTGTGGTTCTTTGTTTATTTGTTCATTTGTTTTGCCCATTGTCAGCGTCTTTGGGTTCCTGAAAAGCGCTTTATAAATAAAATGTATTATTATTATTATACAGTTCCAGCTTTATCTTTATCTTTATTACGGATCCCCATTAGTCATCACCGCAGCAACAACTAGTCTTCCTGGGGTCCACACACAACAAAAACAGTACATACATACATAACATTATAGTAGCATACATTTAAAAATATATTCCAATATTCCTACATATAAAAATATTTCCAAATAGCATTACAGTACACAAACAGAGTATCAGATCACAGAAAATACAATAAAAGGGATTAAACTCTCAGACAGTCATATCTTTACAGTGTAAACTACAGTATCTGTGTTTTTCTTTAATGTAAACTAATTTTTTTTTCTCTCAATGCTCTTTTCAAATTATTTTTAAAACTTATCTTACTGGTTATCTGAGTAAGATGTACTGGCAGTTTATTCCAATATGACATGGCTCTATATAACACAGTTTTCTTTGCTGCATTGGTTTTTGGTAGTAGCAGTGTGAACGTTTCCCTACAGGCATGCCTAGTATTATACTTATGTCGATCATGTGTACATGTTAGCTGTGAATACAAACAGATAGGTTCTCTTGAGATATATATATTCCTCATGAACAAGATCAGGCTGCAATCCAGTCTGTCTTCCACCTTCAACCACAACAGCTTGGTATGCATCCCCTCCACACTGTTTCTCATTGAGCAGTTCAGGGCCAGACGGGCCGCTCTGTTCTGAGTGAGCTGGATCTTATTGAGCTCTTGTCTTGAGGCATTAGACCAGACAGCTGGACAGTAGTCAAGGTGAGAAAGAACTAATGACTGTATCACTTGCTTCAATATCAGATCGGCTAGAAAATACCTACACCTTCTGATAATTGAAATACCTCTGCTCATTTTGGCAACCACATTGTTGGTGTGAGTTGACCATGAGAGTGTTCCATAAAGCTGCCCCTAATTAGTGCTAATATCCATGTTAATGTTCTTAGTACGGCCTTCACACAATCTGTTCAGTTTGTTGGGTGTCCCTCGAGTTGATGTAGCCCCCCCAGCATAGAAGAGGACGCTGGCCACTACAGACTGGTAGAATGACTGCAGCAATCTATTGCAAACATTGAAGGACCCGAGTCTCCTCAGGAAGAAGATCCATCTTATCTTAGTTCATTTTTAACAGGGTGTCACATTTTTCATGGATATTCTGCTCTGTTTTAAAGATGATTGTGGACTAAATTCATCAAGCACACATATCCAAGGATGGTGATTTGCAAAGGGAGATAGGAGTGAGGTACATAGGAGTGAGGGATATGAGAGTGAGGGATATAGGAGTGAGGGATATGGGAGTGAGGGATATAAGAGTGAGGGATATGAGAGTGAGGGATATAGGAGTGAGGGATATAGGAGTGAGGGATATGGGAGTGAGGGATATGGGAGTGTGGGATATAGGAGTGAGGGATATAGGAGTGAGGGATATGGGAGTGAGGGATATGGGAGTGTGGGATATAGGAGTGAGGGACATGGGAGTGAGCCCCATTGTCTACCTCTGCTTGTGCCTGCTGCTAGAATAGAGGTTCTTACACTTTCTCACGACAATAACTCCCTCATACCAAAGCCTTTAGCCAGGGATCTCCAACTGTCATCTGAGGCCGTTGGAATAAATTACATAATCATAACTGTTCTTTCGCTTGACTTCTCTTTGGCAACCGCTGTGAATAAAGTATATTAATTGTACCTGCAGTACTTAGATAGAATGGACTCTCTCTCTACCTTCTAACCAGATTAAGGTCTAAAGTCTGCTGACTATTATCTGAATCTAAGAGAATGTGTGCCTCAAAATGCCCACAGATTGGGGCTACGAAACAAAGGATTAATGAGTAATCATTTGAACTAGACTGAACATTCTCTACCTTCTAACTAAAGAGTGAACACTAGAACTAGACTGAACACTACCTTCTAACTAAAGAGTGAACACTAGAACTAGACTGAACACTACCTTCTAACTAGTGAACACTAGAACTAGACTGAACACTACCTTCTAACTAAAGAGTGAACACTAGAACTAGACTGAACACTACCTTCTAACTAAAGAGTGAACACTAGAACTAGACTGAACACTACCTTCTAACTAGTGAACACTAGAACTAGACTGAACACTACCTTCTAACTAAAGAGTGAACACTAGAACTAGACTGAACACTACCTTCTAACTAAAGAGTGAACACTAGAACTAGACTGAACACTACCTTCTAACTAAAGAGTGATCACTAGATCTAGACTGAATACTACCTTCTAACTAGAGTGAACACTAGAACTAGGCTGAACACTACCTTCTAACTAGTGAACACTAGAACTAGACTGAACACTACCTTCTAACTAAAGAGTGAACACTAGATCTAGACTGAACACTACCTTCTAACTAAAGAGTGAACACTAGATCTAGACTGAACACTACCTTCTAACTAAAGAGTGAACACTAGATCTAGACTGAACACTACCTTCTAACTAAAGAGTGATCACTAGATCTAGACTGAACACTACCTTCTAACTAAAGAGTGAACACTAGAACTAGACTGAACACTACCTTCTAGTTCTAACTAAAGAGTGAACACTAGAACTAGACTGAACACTACCTTCTAACTAAAGAGTGAACACTAGATCTAGACTGAATACTATCTTCTAACTAAAGAGTGAACACTAGATCTAGACTGAACACTACCTTCTAACTAAAGAGTGAACACTAGAACTAGACTGAACACTACCTTCTAACTAAAGAGTGATCACTAGAACTAGACTGAACACTACCTTCTATAGGACAAGGCCTATAACATTGAGCCGTACTGTATTATACCCATTCTGCAATCTGTTAAATAAAGTGTTCATTCATTCATTCAACATTAATTATGGTTCAGTTCCATTTAGGTGTGCCAGTTGCCAGTAGCCCTGGCATTGTGCACGCTGGCTCACTGGAATGGCTCTGGCACACTTAATTGGAACGGAACCATAATTAATGTTATTAGTTACAGCTGTGCTATGACATCAAAATGCTGTGAAAAGGGTGTATAATAGAGGAAGTAAAACATTTTTCATTGTTATAAAGACCCTAAGGGCCCCGGGCACTTGAGTTTTCTTTGAGTTAGTATTTTTACATGCACATTTCATACTTCTTTCAAATATGCACACATCAGGAGCTGTAAAGATTTTTTTGCACCAGATTTATAACAATGGACAGACATCTAAGATCAAATGTTCATAGTATTCGATCGAAGAGACCTAGGTTCCAAACAATGGTTGATTTAAACGCATGGTAATTATGTGTTGTATGCATTGCTGGACAGAAATAATTACAAGAAAAAATTATGAAATTCAGTTTGTTTTTATTATAAAAACAATTGTGATTTATGTTTATAAAAAAAGAAAAGAAATATAATGTTCCAAAGATAAAAGAGAAGTAATGACCTTGACTTAACAGACTGAGAATCAACACTTGTTCTAATGTGGATCTAAGGCTGGATTAACACAGACACTGGAGATGGTATATTTAATTTGCAATACGATTACATTCTCATTGCTTTCTAAATAGAAGAGAGGAGGTGGAATTTAACTTTCCCCCCATTAACACAGCAGTGACAAATTCAGTTCTGCACTGCTAATTAAACATCAGATCATCTGTTCCCATGTAAATGCAGCCAAATTGTGGAAATTCAGGAAAACAGGAATCTCCATGGCAGTTGTGCATCCAAAAAGCCTGAAATCCTACAAAAAGAAAAAACATCTTCCTCTCTTCACTCAGACATCCAGAGTTTGAAGGTTCGGTCGTAGGAGCATGTGGCGATCAGCTGTCCGTCAGGTGACAGATCGACACCCATCACCTGCAAAAGAAGATAAAACAAGACAAATTATAATGTATGAATTTATAAAATACATTTCATGCAAATATTGCAATACAAGGTAGTTTATGATAGATAAATACCGGTAGATCAACAGACACACAGACAGACTGATAAATATAAATATAATATAATACAATTAAATTAATTTAAAAATTAAAAATCAACTACAATAAAAACATACCTTGCCCTCGTGCCCGGCCAGTGTCTTTAGAGGCGACCAGCCAGGGTGGGTCCAGACCTTAGCCATGTTGTCATAGGCTCCAGTCACCAGGAAGTGACCGTCAGTAGCTACAGCAGATTGAGAGAGGAAGGGAAAGTGAGATCTTAAGCCGAGTCTCAATTCAAGGGTTGTAGCCTTTGAAGGACGCCACCTACAAAGGTGTATCCTTCGTAGACCAGGGCGTGTCCTTCGTAGACCACAAAGGTCGAACCGAGCATTGTTAAATTTTATTCATTTATTCTTAATTTATTTAACCTTTTAACCTTTCAATTAAGACCAAATTGATGGCCTGGTGGCGTGTATCCTTTCCGCAACGGAATTCGGTTTCCGGGTTCCTCTGATTGGCCGCGACCCCCACGTGACCCGCCCCCCTATCCACCGCTCTGTCGTGCGCGGCAGAGCTCGCTTCCTCATTGTTTACTTCAGTTCAGGGTCCCCCATTTTCAATTCATATATAACGACTACGCCGTAACAAATCATTAAAAAAATATACCGTTAACTGGAATATGTTGTGCCTTTACACACATGTTGGATTATGTAATTGGTTTGTCATGACAAACAAATTAAAAAAATCGCGATTTACCCGCTGGCTACAACAACACTCAGTGACTGCATGTAGTCAGAGCCAGAGCTCAGCGATCACTGTGTGTTGTTGTAGCCAGCAGGTAAATCGCGATTTTTTTATTTGTTTGTCATGACAAACCAATTACATAATCCAACATATGTGTAAAGGCACAACATATTCCAGTTAACGGTATATCTTTTTAATGATTTGTTACGGCGTAGTCGTTCTATATGAATTGAAAATGGGGGACCCTGATGTAAACAAGACAAACGTCTTTCTCTGGTCTGCATCCCCTTAACAATTGTGTGTATTGAACCCATTCTGCAATCTGTTAAATAAAGTTTTCATTCATTCAGTCAATACTTCCATGCGTATAAATTGAGGAAGCGAGCGCGAGCGAGTCCGCGGCAGCGCCAGAGCGGTGGATAGGGGGGGCAGGTCACGTGGGGGTCGCGGCCAATCAGAGGAACCCGGAAACCGAATTCCGTTGCGGAAAGGATACACGCGGCCTGGTGAGAGGACAAAAGGACCTGTCGAAGGGTAACAGGGAAAAGGGGACCAAGAAATAAAAAATAAAATAGAAAAGAGACAGACGATGCATACATCACAGAGGTGAGGGAAATAATTATAACACACATCAAACAAACAACCAAATAAAATGACAAACATGTGTAAAACATGAAGCGGAACAGACAGTTAAAAGGTTGGGTGACAGTTGCAGGTGTGTGTAAACAACTCTGCGTTGGTCCTTAACACATTCGGGGCCATTGGGACCTGTCTAATCCAACTCTATGAGGCCAGCTTTTCATTACAAGTTTTCACTGTGCGTGAGGTTGTTTGTAGAGCTAAATCTATATTTTATATTATTGCTATGTGTCCATTGTCATTGTAAATTGTCAGTATAAACCTTCCCTTCAATATGCCATAAAGAAATAATTTTTTCATCAATATGTTCCCGTTTTATAGCGTTGTGAATATGAACTATATACCGCAATGGTCTGGGGTAATTCCTGCAAAGCTAGTTATAGGGCGCTAAGCTAATAACGTTAATGGCGTTTCGGCCCTACACAAGCTAGAGTTAAAAATCAAAATGCATATGATCAGTATCATGTTCCACCATGAATGCATGAAAGGGGGGGGGGGGGGAGTCGTTTCTGATTATTGATTACCAATAACGGCATTTGTTATTGCAACATCATACGCTGATCGGGTGGATGGATGGCTATGAGAACAAGGCCCGATCAAGCTGAAATTGACATCAAATCACCCAGTTATTTGATCGCCATCTGGTAGATCGATATGTCCATTGGCTGATGCTATATTCCTTTACTGCATACTGAATTCGGTGTCGCAAAAAGTATTCCAGGCAATCTGGTGAAGCCATAGCTTTAGGCTAACAGAAAAGCTAACGCGGAGCAGAAAAAAAAAGTGACACCCGGTCTGCAACAGGGGAAACTGCATTATCGAGACAGCGCCAATACCAGGATCTGGCACATTCGGAGTCCCGATATGCCGTTTCCAGCCAAAATACAACTCTGTGACATTGAGTAGGATATTAAAATGGAATAAAAGCAAAACCGAGTTTACCACGTATATATACGTGGTTGGCCTTCAAAGGATGGCACCCAATCACGTATATATACGTGGTTGGCCGCGAATCGGTTAAAAGTAGTGAGGGGGGGGCGGCTGGGTGGCGCGGCAGACTAAGCGCTCGTCACCAACGCAAGAGAAACAGGTATCGAATCCGGCTGTCAGCGTTGCCTCCGGCTTGGCCGGCCGTCATACTGGCTCAATTGGCAGAGTCAGCGGGAGGGAAGCCGGTGGGGTGGTATTCTGGTCGTTGTAAACAGCGACTCCTACAGGTCGGTCAGGGCGCCTGCACAGCGAGGGAGGGAGATGGTGAAGGTAGTGTGACCTCCCACGCGTTACACTTCACCAATGAGAGTCCGCGCTGGCAGGTGAAAAGATGCTGCTGGCTGTCTCCTATGTCTCGGAGGAAGCATCTGATAAGACTTCAGGGCTCCCTAGACCGACCAGTGGGGGGCACATGCGAGCAACGACCAGGAAGGGGAGGGGGGAATTGGCATAACAACTCAAATTGGGATGGGAGAAAAACACAGAAAAACAGGAGGAGAAAAAGTGGATAAAAAAAAAAGTAGTGAGGGGGTAGAATTTGTCCATTTTCAAAGTCTTTTGAATCTCATTCCAACTGCTGGGAGCAGCAAATTGAAAGGAGGTTGACCACATTTGTAAATGAGTGTAAGCCAATTTACAGATGTGTGTAAGTCACAGTGATGTGTTGAAAAGGGGGCTTTTGTAGCAAACCTAATTGCTGAGTGATACAGAACATTAAGGCGATCAAGGACTTAATATATGACATCGTCAAACAATGGGAAATGGAAATTTGGACTAGGGAGCGTTTAGCAGAGTGAGCAAAGCAGGAGTGATTCCTGCTTTTATTTTTTATTGAAGATGTAACGCATGCCGAGAAGAAATTACATTTGCACTTGTTGTGTCATGTAAACTTGGTTCTACAATGTGAGCGACAGGAAGGAAATAGGAACAGGGTGTCCGATAAAAGTTCAGCTCAAACGGCATAACTTGCAGCCAGTTGGGACACTCCAAGAGAAAACAACGCAGACACTCGCTCACGTCACAGTCAGTTACGACACAGTGTGCCTCTGTAGGTAAAGAGCTACATATCTGGACACTAGAGGCAGAACCTACGTTGGAATCGGACCGAGGACACCAGGTTCTGATGAGAAGGGATGGTGTAGATACACTTCCTCTTTCTCAGGTCCCAAACCTTACAGGTGTTGTCTCCGCTTCCTGTGGCCACGTTGAACCTGGACAGATACAAAAATCAACAGCATTTTTCAAATACATATATTATGGCCGTCAATCGATTACAATATTTAATCGCGATTAACAAAATGTTTGCTTTATGCAAATGTATGTCTATTAGATCAAATAAATAACTCAAATGACAAATATTGTCCAGGAAAAACAAAGGTACTGCATTTAGCATAAAATACCGTAATTCCTCTAATAGTAACCGGGTCTCAAATACAAGCCGGGTCTCTATTAATGGCCGGGTGCGCTCTTGAGCTAAGCAATTATAAGCCGGCGTCCTAATACAAGCCGGGTTACTAATATACTGAGCTGCATACTGAGCTAGTTACTTGATTTCACTTTGAAAACGTTGAAATGACCAGTGACCACCTGTAATTGCACTGTTTACTATTTCATACAGTACTTGGTTGGTTTCAATAAATGAACCCAGTACATTTTACTGGGTTCAAACTGACACAAAATGTTGATTTATTCATTATGATCCGTTTGAAAATTTGAAATATAGGCCTCCCTCTTATACAGGCCTCCTCCTAATACAAGCCTGGTACCCGCTACAGTTGAAACAAATACAAGCCGGGGTTACTATTAGAGGAATTACGGTAGATATGTTGCAAATAATCATAACATGGCAAAGCCCAATAGGCAACAACAGATGGCCATATTGACCTGCTAAATATAACATTACTCAATATATTACATAATATGACTACTCGAGTCGCATAATGAATGTAATGTCCAACTTTACTCTTAAATATAAAAGGTTCACTAAAACATCTATTTTTTTTAAAATAATTTAAACCAAACGATGGACCTCAATGCATTGCAACAGCAGACACATTGTACAACAGGTACGTTGGTAAGTCACATGTTCCATTACTCAAAGATCACTCCCTGGATCTCTCGCTCTTCTAAAGCTTCACACAATGTAATTGTGTCCAACCACACATAAAGGGTCACAAAAACACCCCTTCTACTATCTGGAATCAAAACAGTGTCACAAATCCAACTGAAGTCCTTTCTCTCCCCCTCTAGACATACTGAATTTAAAACGGAACCGCTAGCTTTCTTTCTGGAGCAGAGAAAAATGTGCTGAAAACTGCAACAGTCAACGAAAAAGGACTACATGCTTCGCTTATTTCTATTATTTTTATTATTATTATTATTATTATTATTATTATTATTATTATTATTATTATTATTATTATTATTATTATTATTATTATTATTATCTGGCCGATGTCTTTGACCGACTCAATGCGTTGAATCTGGGACTACAAGGTCGGGACACAGACCTGTTTGGACTCACAGCTCAAATAGAGTGTTGGATTAAGAAACTCTGTTTGTGGCACTCCAGGATAATCAGCAGAGATTTGGGAGTATTTACTCTGCAGAAGGCTTTTTGGAGGAACAGAATGTTGCAAAAAATTTGTTGAAGCCCATCATCTGTAGTCACATAGAAGGGCTCATTGAACAATTTTGGAACTATTTTCAATTTTACTATTTTACTGGATCCAAGATCCGTTCTTTACACATGACGCAACAGGCTGTCAGACAGACACTGTCTTAGCAGAAGGCGCTCATTGATCTTTCGTGTGATGAGCTACTGAAAGTCAAGTTGACACTGGACAGGCCCTAGCAAAGTTCTGGATATCAGTCCGGAACGAGTAACCAGTGTTGTGTAATGCTGCGCTGAGAAAGCTTGTCCCCTTCGCATTTTTTCGGACACTGACTGAATAAAAAATAAATACAGATCATCGCCTCAGAATAGAAGCGGATCTCCGCCTCTTTATCAGCACAACGCAGCCGCGTATCATGGAACTGTTCAAATGTACAAGCACACCCTTCCCATTAAGTCTGTTTTTTTTCTTTATAATGTTTGCATTATACAGTAGTGTAGTAGTTTACCCATTAGGACTGAAGTGTATGCTATACATCTCTTTGAGGTTCATGATCTGTTTTCTAGTTAGTTAGTAAGTAGTGTAGTTTAGTATATCTTACAGTGTTTTACCCATTAGGACTGAAGTGTATACGATAGATCTTTTTGATGTTTAAGGTTGGTTGGTCGGTTTGTTTGTAAACATAGTGTATTGTAGTTAGTTAGTAATGTAGTTAGTTAGTAAGTAGTGTATTGTAGTTAGTTAGTAGTGTAGTATAGTATAGTTATACCTTTCGTGTACCTTCACCTATTAACACTTTCAATGCCCAAAACGTGATAAGACGTTTTATCAGCCCAATGCCTGAATGCCCACGACGACAATTATCGTTTTATTTTTTTATTAGCGATCTGAATTCATATTTCATCAACCGAGTCTCCCGTTGGTATGCAGCCCCTGTAGGAGCTCAGATGTGAAAAAACCGCCCCCTATCGTCTCCCAGATGGTAATGCACCCTTTTGGAATGGACTCAATGAAAATGGATGAGAAAAGAAAAATCCGGAATCCACATTTTACTTCTCAGGCATGTAACCCGAGCCGATCGGATTCATTGTGGAGCCTCAGAACAGCGTGGAATACATATGTACAGTATGTAGCGTTGGATCAATAAAAGCGATCGATTTTTGGAATGGCGATCAGGAATTGGAATGATCTTTTCCAATTTCCGATCTGAGGTAAGGAATCTATTTTACAAGTCTTGGGATAATCAGAGTTGTATTAGCTGAGATCTCAGCGTTCGCCCTATGTGTGTGTGTGGGCGATCGCTTTGAGGACATCAGAGAATAAATTTTTCAGATCGCCTATATAGCGTACTATCGATAATGTAGCGTTTATTTGAAAACGATTCATAAATAGGCCGAAAAATGTCAACGTTTTTGTGTATTCTAGAATATTCCAGAAAAGGGCGATTATCATGGAATATTTATATTTTCCTTGAAAACGAGGGCTTTTCAAAATGCTATAAAATGAAAATGAACCGATAAAAAAACAATCCGCTTCGACAATGTTGACGGAAAACGAGTCATTGATAAGCGACGGGCAGATTAGACACATAGCCATAATTTAAAACATAGATTAGGCGTTATTAGCGCTAACATTGAAGTGGATGGTGGGCATTCAAGCGGTAAATCAAGATTAAGCTTGGGCTCTGAAAGTGTTAAGACTGACGTGTATGCTGTAGATCCTTTTAAGGTTGGTTTGTTTGTTAGTGTATTGTAGTTAGTTAGTAAGTAGTGTATTGTAGTTGGTTAGTAGTTTAGTATATTGTTTTACCCTTTAGTAAGTAGTGTATTGTAGTTGGTTAGTAGTTTAGTATATTGTTTTACCCTTTAGTAAGTAGTGTATTGTAGTTGGTTAGTAGTTTAGTATATTGTTTTACACGTTAGGACTGAAGTGTATTGTAGTTGGTTAGTAGTTTAGTATATTGTTTTACCCGTTAGGACTGAAGTGTATGGTGTAGATTTCTTTGAGATGACCCTCTAGGAACATGACACAGCGACCTGTCCTCAAGTCCCACACACGGCCAAACGAATCCAGACCACTAGAGAGAGAGGGGGGGGGGGGGGAGAGAGGGAGTGAAAGCATCAAATTGATTGATTGATGTTCCAACGTTTAGAGGTGTTCAACATGCTATAATGTGCTCAATGAGGTTGTCATGAATTAATTTGACTATGACCCTCCAAAGAATGGTAACTAATTAACTAATTTGTGTTGTAGACCTTTTCAGGAGAATTGTGTTGCTAGGGAAACAACCTGGGCCCAAGTTTATTTCCTGTCAGCTATTATATTAGCAAACACTTGCAAATGTCTATACTAGATGAGCTACTAAAGAGTGTGTACTAAAGATCATTCCCTGCTAGGGAGACGTCGGGTTAGGAGTGGAGATAATCGACTCCTTTACTGTAACCCTCCCCACAATGTTAACTAATATGATGTACTATACTAGATAAGCTACTGAAGAGTGTATACTAAGGAGTGTACACTAATGGTCATACCCTGTTCCTGCTAGGGAGCCGTCGGGGTGGAAGTGGAGGTCATGGACTCCTTTACTGTGACCCTCCTGATGCAGAATCTCCTCCTTAGCTTCTAGGTCCCACAGACGCCATGAATTATCATAACTAGAACAAAACAAAACATCAGTTATCGTAACTAGAATAAAACAAAACACAATTTATAACTAGAATAAAACAAAACATGAGTTATCATAACTAGAATAAAACAAAAACACAAGTTATATCATAACTACAACAAAACACGAGTTATAACTAGAATAAAACAAAACACAAGTTATCATAACTAGAATAAAAGAAAACCATGAGTTATCATGACTAGAATAAAACAAAACCATGAGTTATCATAACTAGAATAAAACAAAACACAAGTTATAACTAGAATAAAGCAAAACAAAAGAGTTATCATAACTAGAAAAGAAAACGAAAAAAACAAAACATGAATAACTTCAAAGCAATGAGTTTGAATTTTTTAAATGAGTATTTGTAACTTCCAATAAATGTGACTAAATCAACCAAATTAATTAATTTGTTGTCATAGCTACAAAATGCTATGTTATCAGGAATAACACATTAACAATTTGCATTATCAAAAGCAGAATATGGACATTTTCAAACCAACATACCAATAATGAGCTGCCACTAGGGGGCAGAGTGGCTAACAGACATTGCTGGTCTAAGAGGTGCTTCATCTCAAACAAAGATGAGGGAGGTGCCTCAGTGAAATCAATTAAAGGGACAGTTGTGATTTTTGAGTCCTTTCTCAGCACAATCCATGCTGTTCCTCATACAAGCTCCGGCTACTTAGCCACAAACCAATGCAAAGTCAATGGGGTGGAGCTCCCATCTGTACAAGCTGACTTAAGACAACTGAAATCTACTGTGTGTGCACTGTGGAGTAGATTTAATTTACCCTAAAGTCAGCATGTACAGACAGACAGCAAGACTCCATTGACATATAATTCGTAAAGGTAGCAAATAGGGCTAGGGTTCCAAAAATCTGAACTATCCAGAGTATAAAAGCCCAGCATCCATTCATTCACCCACCATGTAGTTCCCAAGAATCTTCCAGAAGGATGCCAGGCCACCTTGGCTACTCTTGTGGAGTGACCCTCGATGTCTGCTATTGGCACATCACTACAGAACCACAAAGAGACAGTATGTGTGTTATTTCAATTATTTACTACAGACAATTATATCACGATTATATATGTGTTTGGCCGACGACCGCTGAACGCCAACCACGTATATATACGTTATTTGATCGTTATTTCTTTTATTCAATATTTCTATTCATTACAGGCACATGGACTCGGGGTTAACATGGGGAATCATCCTGAGATCGCCAAAGTGCAATACCGGCCGCATCACGCTAGACAGCGGTATCGAGCACCCTTTGTAACCTTGTATCTTGGCCTGTGGGACGGCCAAATGTCTCGGGTTTCATTTGTCCTTGTCAAGTCAAGAGTTTTATTTGTCATGGCATACGAGTATACAATGAAATGCGGGTGGTCTTGCCCGCAACGATGTGCATAATAAAATAGTAATATATAATAGAATCCAATAGAACGACATTGTGCAATAAACAAGTAAACCGAGTAGGGCATATCGGTATATGTACATGAGTTATTTACAGAGCATTGTAGGACTTACAGAGCTTGTCGGCCGAGGTGAATGGTTCTCTCGGTTCCATTGAAGCGCGTCAAATATCCCCGATCCATATGTTGTGGTGGATTATGCCATGGACCAAATGGACATTGGATATACCAGATGGCGATCAAACAATTGGAATATTATTTTTGGAATACTCCCGATCACAGGTAAGGACGATTTGAAGTAAATTTTTGCTTGATCCTGCAATGCTTTTATACCGATCGGGCTGATAACCGTTTTTAGTGTTCAATACAAATGCCATTACTGACAAACAAATAATCAGAAACGACCCCCCCCCCCTTTCATGCATTCATGATGAAACATAATACCTATGATATAGATCTGATTTTGGCATAATAGCGTGTACAGGCAAGAAATGGCAACGTCTATAGTGGAATTGACGTATATGGCTATAACTCAGCATTTCGGGGATTACCCTAGACCGCTCTAAAACCATACTTATATTCACCACGGTATAACATGGGAACGTATGGATGAAAAAATTTATTCTTTTTCACATATTGAACGATGGATAGGTGATGTTGTCAAATGGGCCATAGTTATAATATAGTTATAGCTCTACAAACAAGGTGATCCACTCCTATCTTTTAAAGCGTGGCAGTGCTAGAGCGGGGCCCCGGCTAATCCCCGGCGGTCAATGAGTTAAGAACAAATTCTTATTTACAATGATGGCCTGGCAAGAGACAAATGCCTCTTGAAGAGAGAGAGGGGGGGGGCTGAAAAATTATTCAGGTTAAGCATTTCCGACATACTGTAGGTCAGTGGTTCCCAAACTGTGGTGCGCGAGAACCCTCTTGGGGGTGCGTGACATGAAAAGGCTAATGGCTGTGCTATGGTGTTATTTTACTAATAAATATAACTAATATACAGTATTTCAAATGGGGATTTTCACTGTGCAAATCAGTGTTTCTCAAAGTGGGGGGCGCGCCCTCCAGGGGGGGCGCAGAGGCATGACAGGGGGGGGCCGCCTGTAGCTGTTCCGCAACCGTTCCTATTTCCGGGGTAGGCCTGATTGGCCCCGACAGGCACGTGACCCGCCGCGGCCACGCCCCGCGGCAGCCCCAGGACGCGACGCGCCTCACCGCCGCTTTCCGCCTTCAACGCCGCCCGCAGCATTAGGAAGGAGTTCGCGGCGCCTTTCACATCGCAGTCATCAGTCATAATAATATCATCAGTCATCTCTAATAATATTAATCACTGTTCAATGTACTAATATACAATACGGCTCACTTTTCCCACTTCAATGACAGAGCCGCTGTTTAATAATATTGTCGCGGCGGAGCTCCGTCGCGGCAGCATTATGTAGCAGTAATCCCCCCCTTTTTAGCATCGACAAACTAGCTCAATTGGTAACGCTGCTTGGCTGTGGATCCTATGGTCCACAAGTTCGATTCCCATATTTTTTATTTATTTTTTAACGTACATTGCACTATAGCGTATTGTATATTGTATGGTACAATTTACAGTAAGGTGTATGCGTTGCAGTGCAAATGCTTCTTACTGTTGCGCTCCAGAGACCGTTACTGTACCATACAATATACAATACGCTATAGTGCAATGCACGAAAAAAAAAAAAAAAAAGTTACGGGCTCTGTCATTGAAGTGGGAAAAGTGAGCCGTATTGTATATTAGTACATTGAACAGTGATTAATATTATTAGAGATGACTGATGATATTATTATGACTGATGACTGCGATGTGAAAGGCGCCGCGAACTCCTTCCTAATGCAAAAATTGGATTACAGAAAATTATCACTAAAGGATCTGTTGCAGCTGCACTGTTCTCCATGAAAATACCATTTCTCAAAATCTGAAAATCATTATTTAATAAAACACAGAAAAGGATCACCAAGTTACTCTGGATAAAAAAAACGTTACAGACAACATTGAGACAAAGCTTCCTGACACATCTCCATCCAAACTCTTGGAATAACTCTTTGAAATCTCATCTGATACCACCTGGAGAGCTAGTTTCAGAGTGTGGTGCTGAGTACCAAGTATCTCATGATGCAGCAGTTAAGGTGTTGATACGATTCAGCACCATTTTCATCCATGACGGCTCTGAAAACAAAATATAGGGCCAAGTTGAGCCTTGAGGATGACATGCGTGTTGCCTTGTCAAAGACTGACAGCAATAAAGACTGTTTGCTTATTTCCTATGTTCGCTTTGTAAATTCCCAGTCACTGAGTGAAGATCTGCTGTTTTGCAAATATGTCAAAAACAGAGCGACAGCTGATGAGCTCTTCAAAATGATTGACAGTTACCTGACAGAACATGGACTGAAATGGGAGAACTGTGTGGGCTTTTGCTCTGACGGTGCGCAGGCCATGGCAGGGAAAAGGAGGGGGCTACAGGCACTCATCAAGGGGGTCTCGCCAAACGCGCAATGGACGCACTGTAAATTCACAGAGGCGCTAGCGTCAAGACAGCTTAGCCCTGAGCTGAATGAGGTTGTGACAGAAGTTATAAACGTGGTAAATTTCATCAAAACCCGACCCCTGAAAGCGCGCCTGTTCTCTGCGCTGTGTGAGGAGATGGGAGCTGACCATTCTGCAGTGCTGTTTCACAGCGAGGCAAGGTGGCTCTCGCGAGGGAATGTGTTGTCGCGAGTCTTTGAACTACGAGAGGAGATTCGGGTGTTCTTGGAGGAGGAGAGCATGCAAGAAGCTGCAAGCAAGTTCAATTATGAACAATTTCTGATGAAACTGGCCTATCTCAGCGATGTCTTTGGAAAGCTGAATGAATTAAACCTTCAGCTTCAAGGTATGTTGATATTTTTTGTCTTCTAGTATCTGTCAAGTCTACTCTAAACTAGAGTAGACTAGTGTCTGTCTGTTTGTCACTAAATGTAATATGAATTGATTACAAAGGGACCCCAATTGAAACAAGCCATTGGCTTTCTTGGTTTTTTTTAATCCTATTTAGTTGACCTTGTACTTACTGTCATGTGATTTTTTTCTGCAAACATCTAAATAAAGTATTCTATTCAATTCAATTCAAGACAAAGATAAATACCTACCTGAGCTGGCAAACAAGATCACTGCATTCAGTGGAAAGCTGGAGATGTGGGGCAGGCGCCTTGATGAACAACAGACTGATGCCTTTGAGAACCTGACTGAGTTTGCTGAAAGCAGTGTTTCTCAAGTCACCACAGTGATCCCCTGTCTCAGGCAGCACATCTCTTCCCTGAGAGGATTTCCCCCCTAACAACAGTGCTCAGTATGACTGGGTGGTGGATACATTCAATGCAGCAGGTTGGTATTTTATGTTATTGACTGACTAATTATGACATTTGTGCTGTAGGCGAGATACATTTTATTTATGTTGTACATTATATAATAATAATAATAATAATAATAATAATAATAATAATAATAATAATAATAATAATAATAATAATAATAATAATAATAATAATAATAATAATAAGCTACTATCTAGCTGGAATGGATTGTTGTAAAACTGAAACGTGTTGTGTTTAATTTGCAATTAATTACAAATAAAGTATCTCTCCATCTACAGCACCTGCTGATTTCAGCTCTGCTGAAGAGGAGCAACTCATCGAAATGACCTGTGACTCCACCCTGAGGCTGACACCGGTTCCTGACAGGGAGCGACGCGAGCGAGCGTGATAGCGAAAATGATTAAAATGTATTCGTTTCAATCAGACTATCCTGACCTACCGCGAGCGACAGCGAACTGAGCGGCGATGTCGCTCCCCCCTCAAATATTCGCTCGCTGTGTCTCTAGTTGAGCGATTACGCGGCCGAGTCCCGCCCCTAAACACTTTTTATTGGTCGAGAATCGCAGGCTGCTTTGCCCCTGTGCTTCCAGGTAAATACACACACACAGACACACTCGGACAAGCGCCGCGTCATATCAGGACAAAAAAGCGCGTTTTCGTCTCCAGTTCGCTCGCTCGCTGCCTGTCAGGAACCGGTATGAGGTTTACAGCTCAGACCACTGAGTGAATTCTGGCTTGGTGTGGAGAGGTTGCATCCACTCATAGGGCAGAGGGCTGTGGGCATCCTTCTTCCCTTCGCCACATCCCATCTCTGTGAGATTGGATTTTCAGCTGTTGCTTCACTGAAGACAAAGCACAGGTCTAAGCTCAACATTGAGCATGACTTGAGAGTGGCAGTATCAAGCCTGCAACCTCGTTTTGAAAAGATGTGCAGTGCAAAACGGGCTCATTGCAGCCACTAATGCTGTGATGACTCACATAATTTACTTACATTTTCTCTTTTTTTGCACAAATTGCAAAGTTCTTTCACAAGTTTTTTCACAAAGTTTTCTATCTATTTTTTTCTTTTCTTTTTAAAGCAGTGTCCTTGAATTGTATTGCAATGTTACAAGATGTCTCTATTTTTGAAAAAGCAGTCTTGAGTGTCTATTGAATTGTATTGCAATGTTACAAGATGTCTATATTTTTTTAAAAGCACAGTCTTTGAGTGTATATTGGACTGTATTGTTATGTTGTTGCACAATTGCACAGTTGTAAAGTGGTTGCACAATTTGAAAGGTCACGATATTGGTGTTATTTCAATAATTTAAACATGGCCCATTGCATGACTATTTTGTTGGGGCGAGGGGGGGGGCAAAATATTTTGGTCCGCCAAAGGGGGGCCTGACAGAAAACGTTTGAGAAGCACTGGTGTAAATCATGAAATTTACTAAACTTTTAAATAAAAAACGTATGTTTTAATAATAATAATTAAAAAAAAATATGTATCCAAAATGTACTTTACTTCCTGCCAAAATGCCATAGGCATGCTGGGACCGGTGCGCTATTATTGTGGCAGCGTATTATGCTCATGCGTTTCCCTATACTTAATGCGTTCTTGGAGGGAAACAAAGTTGTCATGGGTGAACCTGTAAAAAGCCTAATAACAGAACACCTCAACCAACTCGCAGAGCAGCTACGGACATATTTCCCACCTATGGATGCATCTCAGATGTTGATTCAACCCGTTTTTTGGCCAATCTGTTGCTGAGTCTATGCATGTAATTCTCATTTTGTTCTTTCTTGTGGTGAAGTATTTTATTTTGTTTGTCATACTTTGGTATGTGTTCTTATTGGATTAAACCTGATGTCTTTAGTGCGCCTATGAATAGACTGTTGTTTTATGTTGGGCATTGGGGGGTGCGTCAGCTAGGTCAGGAGGTGACGGGGGGTGCATGGCCAAAAAAGTTTGGGAACCGCTGCTGTAGGTAAACGACAGCCGCAATGCAAACTTTTACAAACCCAACTAAAAGCACAACAATCTTAAAAAGTTAAAGGACAAAGGGACACGTCCAAATATACCAGTCAAGCAATATACAGTTATAACTAAGGCTGTCAAAGTTAACACGGTATTAACGCCCGATTCTATTAATGCCACTATTTTTTTTAACTCACGATTAACTGTCAAGAAGTTTTTTGTTTTGTTTTACTAGACTTCACTCAGGTGTATTATTGATGCTCTCATTGATACTATGTTTGTTTCTGAAGTGTGTGTGTGTGTGTGTGTGTGTGTGTGTGTGTGTGTGTGTGTGAGATATATATAGAGAGAGGGGGGGGTGAGAGAGATGAGGAAGGGGAAAGAGAGCTGGGAGAGTGTGTGTGTGAGAGAGAGAGAGAGAGAGAGGGGGGGGGTGAGATTACTCAGCCCTTGTGTGGGTGAATGTAACAAGTTCCTAACGTTTTCTTTCCCCTATTATTTCATGCACTTTATTCATTGTTTTAAATTATTATTTTCTTTTAAAGGAAAACTACATAGAATGAATGAGAATGTCAACAATCACTGCGACACGTTGAAATCACTGACTGCACTCAGAGAGGAGTAGTTAGGCAAAAAAGAATTCAGAGTATATTTGCTTAGAAAACGTAATTGTCGAATTCAATAATTTTTTATTTCTCCACGTGGTAAATACACAGGTCACAACATGTTTACAGGAACGTTTTGGAGTTGTATTTGGAGTGTATTTCGTGACTGTAGGGCACTGTAGGGAACGCCAGGCTCTAACTCCGCCCCACTTCCAGTGATGAAGCTAAGCTACGCTAACGGAGCGACTGTTCCCTAAGCTAAATGCACGCACAGAGACAAAAAAGGTATGTATCTTCTTGTCCAACTCCAGGGAAGATGTTAAATAAGCTAATTTCCCAAAATGTTGGAGTTTTCCTTTAAGTTATTTTGTGCATCACTCTGTTTTGAATTTGATACAAATTTGCAATGCATGAGGGTCATCCTTTTGTGTTAAATGGCTGCATAAAGCAAGCATTTGTTGACTCTCATGTTGATAAGAGTATTAAAACTTGGAACTTGAAAAAGATCTGTTTAAGGTAAAAAAAAAATTAAAACAATTAATTTGTGATTAATCGCGAGTTAACTATGGACAATCATGCGATTAATCGTGATTAAATATTTTAATCGATTGACAGCACTAGTTATAACATAACTACTGAGTACTAGTCTGGATCACAAGACTGTGGGTACACGCAAGCCATTGGCAGGCTATTTCAGTCTGAATTCTCCTCCCCTTCCTCTAAATCCAATCCATTATTATTATTATCGGCAACACTGTTTTGCAAGGGCACCATCGCTGCATCCTGGGCCTAATGCCACCCAGGATGATTGTGATTGATTTAAAGAAATACAAAACAAGCCAGGGTGTTTTTCCCCTATAGCGGAATGATAAGTTCTGCCAGACCGCTCACCGGCACAGTGCTAACATAGTGTGGAGAGAAGTGTGGCTACGCCAGACCACCGAGTACAGACAGAGGGAGGGATGTATCAGACCTGTCCAGACTCCAGAGCTTGACAGAGCCATCAACCGCACAGGACACCATGTTGACTTCCGACTTCTCCAGAGACACCGTGGCCTGGGGGTGGAAACAGATCGCTCCCACGTGGGTGTCATGACCTGCAGACACGAAAGTGACAGTGAGTTTAGTCTCTCTCTCTCTCTCTCTCTCTCTCTCTCTCTCTCTCTCTCTCTCTCTCTCTCCCCTCTCCCTCTCCCTCTCCCTCTCCCTCTCTCACACACAAACTTTTAATAATTTATTTATGTCATTATCAACCATTGCAAATCACACACACACACACACACACACACACACACACACACACGCACAGTACGCTGCCGTATCCATAGGTGCCTAGCTATAAACAGTGCACACTGTAGCACGAGGCTCGGCAGAGAGAGTGTGTGTGTGGTCTGGTGAGCGATCATGATAACTGAGGTCAACAAGGAGAAGAACACTGTGAGGCTGCTGCCTGATAACCAACAACACTGTGAGGCTGCCTGATAACCAACAACACTGTTTTCTTGACCGTGCTCTGGGGGCACTGGATTATTTAGTGAGGGTGGTCCAGGGTTTCTATAGGAATGCTTAGACACACAAGGTAAGAATGGAAGTTGTACCTCTGAGTGTTCTGATTGGGCTGCAGTCTGGTACTGACCATAATTTACACAGACCACTCCTAGAGAGAGAGAGAGAGAGGGGGGGGGGGGGGGGGGTTAAATGACAAAGATTCAACTGCCAAAACATTTCAGATGTGATTTGCCAGATGCAACAAGCACAATGGAATTCTTACTCTCCGTTTGCTCCACAGCATCAAGGAATAAAAAATGCAACAATTTACAGAATAAAAAATCAGGTGAATTTATATACAATAAACAATCAACTGTCTGCGGTATGTGCAACAACTAAGTATAAGTAAATACAAATTTAAAAAATATAAGTACACTAAAATAATTGCACATTATTTTGATGGACGAGGGTGCAGTAAAGTGGCTGAGCATTGTAGCAGCATTTTAATCCAGTAATGAGCGGATTAACTGTACTGCCTGTGTTTTCAGTTAAAGTAATTAACTAGAAATCGAGTATCTTGCTTGTATTTCTGTTTTCAAGGTGAGATTAATGAACATGTACATTTTGTCTGTTGGCGTGAAGGAAATCATAGCAATATGGCAACCTTTCCAGCGCCAAACACGAGAATTCTCGTGTTTCAAATCCAACCGTTGAGCGCCAAAAACAAGAAATCTTGTTTTTAGATCCTTTTTCCCCGATTTTCCCATTCTTTTTTTTTTATCCACTTTTTCTCCCATTTTCTATATTTTTCTCCCATCCCAATTTTTCGTATCATCCAATTCAACCCTCCCCTGTCACGAACGCTGTTTCTTGCCTCCCACAAGCCGGCTGCAATGTGGACTAAGTCATACATAGCACAAGTCCCCTCCGGTACTTGAGGTAACAGCAGTCGCATCTTTTCACCTGCGCAGCTCGATCTCTCAGTGGCGAGGAGTAACGCGTGGGAGGCTCACGCTGCCCCCGACACTTCCTGATTCTACTGCGCAGGCGCACCAACCGACTTGTAGGAGTCGCTTGTTCACAACGTTCGATCCCCACCCTTCAGTTTTCCCTCCCCGTAATACGGCCAATGTGTATTACTGCGGACGACCAGCTAAACTGAAAACAATGTGGAGAGCTGGATTCGAACACGCGAATCCTAGCGTCTCCACACTGGTGGCGAGTGCCTTGCCCACTACACCACCTAGCCGCCCTCCCGATTTTCCCATTCTAAACACTCACACGGACCTGCTTGTGTCTCCCTGGCACCGCTGCCTACGTTATAATTGCAATGGCGATCGAATCCCGACAGGTGGCAGTATCGCCTACCTTTTTAACTGAGTCTCTCAGTTGTCTTTCAGTACTGTGGTTCCTCCGGCTGCAGGAATCCCCTCCCCCTCAAAGTGAATCAGCACACAGCTATCTGTTGCCGATTTGCTCCCCTAAAACCTATTGTTTCCCATATTATAGGCCAGGCCCAATGCACACCAGTAATGGCGATTGCGATGGAACTACTGGGATTATTTATTTTAGAGTACCTTCTGACTAAGGTAAGGTCTATTTTAGGTCTATTTTACCGAACCTAAAACATGCTTTTGGTAACGATCACAGCTTTGATGATTGATGATTGATGATTTTGAAACATCCAATATGGTATATACCTTTGATTTGGAAATAATATAGGTTTCAGGCGAGCAACCCGAACGATTTGCACATATGCATATAACACGTCATATCTCACTATCTAGAAAACGAGACTGGATTATTTTATTACGGGCGATGTTTAGTGTGGAATAGCGCACAAATGAAAGTATGTAGAAATGAACTGGTTTGTCCATGTTGGACTATAAATAGTGCCTGTCAAATGAGCCATACTATAGTCTCCATAGCTATAATATAGAATATACGATGGGTCCGCAAACATCGTGAAAATGGTCAATAACGCTGGCACCAGGGAGTAAAGATGGGAAAACAGCATGGCAGAGTTAGGAGAGCACCTAGGAGGTGTGTGTGTCAGTCTTTCTCCCTCTATGTCTGTATGTGTGTGTATATGTGTCTCTAATTTTGTGTGTGCGTGTGTGCGTGCGTGTGTGCGTGCGTGCGGTAATAGTACCGACCATGAAGCAGTGACCAACATCTTGGAGTTGGGGCTGAACTGACAGTAGGATATCGGCCGGTCATCTCCGATCTGACTGCAGAAGTTATTCAGGTTCTGAAGGAGGAAGAGAAGAATACAGATTGATTTTTAAAAATCCATTAAATCTATTGAGAAGATATATATTTCTTTCAAGTGAATGTCTTAGTTACATGGTAGAGCCAGCAATGCAGAGACCTACCCTGATGATAATACTGCTACCCCCAGTCTAGACCCACTAGATCTATAGACCTAGTAGATCTATCATGATGGTAATAATGACCCAATGACCTAAACTGATATTCTACAGTGCTGCCCTCAGTCTAAAACTATTAGATGTACCCTGGGGTTCTGGTGTAGTTCCTATTAGACATACCATGAGGTTCTTGTGTAGTTCCTATTAGACATACCATGAGGTTCTTGTGTAGTTCCTATTAGACATACCATGAGGTTCTTGTGTAGTTCCTATTAGACATACCATGAGGTTGTTGTGTAGTTCCTATTAGATGTACCATGAGGTTCTTGTGTAGTTCCTATTAGACATACCATGAGGTTCTTGTGTAGTTCTTATTAGACGTACCCTGAGGTTCTTGTGTAGTTCCTATTAGACATACCATGAGGTTCTTGTGTAGTTCCTATTAGACGTACCCTGAGGTTCTTGTGTAGTTCCTGATGTTTGATTGTCCTGGTTGATTCTGAAACATCTTTCTGAGCCCGTGCCAGGTCCAACCGCTTCACCGCCCTGACAGAAACAAACACCTGCTGCAACTCACAACGTTCTGAAATACACCAACATGACTCAATTGTTCTTGAATAATCTTGATTATACTGTAATACAACACGCCCATGGTCTCTTAATTGGACAAGCTAACTGTACGTCACGCAGGCCCTACCTCGGGAGGGAGTATTTAGCCAACCAGAGTCTTGCGTCCTTCAGGGTGGAGGGCCCTTCGTGGTACCATGTCTGCTGGAACTGAGACAGAGAGGGGGAAGAAATCAACATCTGGACAATTTTATGTTGACAAAAAATACCATTGATGAGGGGTGTGTATGCCTTATGTCAATGTCTGTGTATGTGGCTACGTATTGGTGTCTGTGATTGTATAGTTCAGTATGTGTGTATCCGTATAGTAGTCTCCAGTTTCTAACACACACCTTAATGTCACTACTGTAGTGACTTTTCAATTACAAATGCTTCAAGGACAGAACTCACCCCAGTCCTTAACCAGCTATATGTACTGTATGCTAATAACAACAAGAGAGCCGTTTCAAATTGAAAATCACTGGTGGCACAATTCATGTTTCTACACTAAAAGATGCGTTAGGAACTGGAGACTACTATATGTGTGTCTTTGTCTATCTGTGTGTGTGTGTCATTGTCTGTATCGATTTGTGTGTGTCTTTGTATATTGTGTGCATTACCTCCTCCTGGGAGCGCTTGGCTTTATCGTCGTCTTTCTTTGACTTCTTCAGGGCGTCTGGTCCTACCACTGACAAGATGTTCCTCAACCTGAGAGAGAGAGAGAGAGAGAGAGAGAGAGAGAGAGAGAGAGAGAGAGAGAGAGAGAGAGAGAGAGAAAGAGGGAAAGCGGGAAGGGTTTTTAACTATCACTGAAATGGGATTCAAATCACATCACATTTGAGATTCTCACCACAGTAGGTAACCCAGTGACAAATAAAGAATGAAGCAAATAAGTGACAAGTCACCTTTCTCTCCTCTCTGCGGGCCCCTCCCCAAACACTGTGATTGGCTCTCCTAGGGCTCGAAGGCAGGCCTTGACCTCGGCATCGTCCGTAGAAACAGTGATTTGTCTGGCCCTCCTCCTGCGCTCAAACTCAGCCAGAACGTCCGTCTGCCGCTCGCTGCCACGGTCCTCCAGGTCCATAGACTCACCTGGAGAAAACAGACAGAGATCCAGAGGAAAATAGGCAGGTCATGCTTTTTCCAACCTAAACAAGCACCAGAAGGCGAGCTCCTATTTATTATATAAATTTGTATCAATAACTGTGCCACAGGGTTCAATTCTAGGTCCTGTCCTCTTCACTATTTATATGAATGATATTGTGTGTTCGCTGAATGGTTGTCAAGCCTATCTGTATGCAGATGATACTGTTGTGTATTGTATTGCTAACAATTGGCCATTGAGAACTTACAACTTTCCTTTATTACCTCCTTACTACATCATTATTGGAATGGAATTTTGGTACCTATGGAACCCGTTCTAGTGACTGGCTGGTCATTAACTCATTGGACGCCAGACCCGATGATAGTCGGGTTAACTCGCCATCGCTTGAGCGCCAGACCCAAGTATAGGTGGGTTTTAATCGTTATTTATTTTATTAGCGATATCCATTCATTTTCATCCATCCAACCTGATGTTATCGTTGGGAATGGGTCTGATCTCGCAAAAGGGCAAATACCGCCACCTATCGTCTCCCGGATGGTATTGCACATCATTGGAATCCCTCTGGCTGGGGCTGTGCATCAAAAAAATAAGTCCGGTCCAGGTTTTCCTTCTCGGGCATGCAGTATCGCTATAACACATTGACTGGGGACACTCCGAGCAGCGTGTATTATGTGTTTTGGATATATAACATTGGATCAATAAACGTGATCAATATTTGGAATGGCGATCAGGAATTGGATTCATCTTTTTGCAGGACATCAGATGTGAGGTAAGGACTCTATGTTACCAATCTTCGGTTAATCAGATGTTTCATTCACAGCGATCACAACGTGTCTGTGTGTGTGTGTGTGCGTGCCGTTGGCGCCGACCAAGGCACGGATAAGCGATTTTTCAGCCCGCTTCTGTATCGTGCATGAGGACACATATACTATCGATAATCTAGCATTTATTTGAAAACGATTCATAAATCAAGCTACAAATGGCACGATTTCTAAGGAAATACATTGAAGCTCGATTTGCTGGAGTTTATTGAGATGAGCCAGAACGCTCTAGAAATATATTGATATTCATCACGGTATAAAACGGAAATGTACAGATGAAAAAACAATCCGTTTTGTACATGTTGACGGCAAGCAACTCATCAATAAGCGACGGGTGTATTAGACCCATAGCCATAATTTAAGATATATTTTAAGCACTCGCAAATCTCCCCGTCCTCCCATTGATTAAATCGGTGGCGCTCTACTGCCCTCTGGCGCACTTAAGCGGTGGTGTCCAATGAGTTAAGACATTGAGTGCCAGCTATTAGACGGGACCCGCTGTAGCAATGACAACGCTTTAAAAGATAGGAGTGCGTCATCTTGTTTGTAGAGGCTAAGCTAAATCTATATTATAGCCATGGATACAATACTATGGTCATTTGACAGTGACTTTCTTCCGGTCAAGATGCAAAAGAGAGATAATTTTTCCATGCATACATTCGCACGTTATCCCGTGGTGAATATAAGTATAATTTCAGAGTGGTCTGGGGTAATTCCCGAAAGGCTGAGTAATAGCCTTATACGTCAATTCTATTATAAGTGTTGGCATTTCTTGCCTGGACACGCTACTATTACAAAATCAAATCTATATAGTAGGTATTATGTTTCATCATGAATGCATGAAAGGGGGGGGGGGGTCGTTTCTGATTATTTGATTACCAGTAACGGCATTCGTATTGAACACTAAAAATGCTTATCAGCCCGATCGGTATAAAAGCATTGCACGAAAAAATTTAAGTTTAAAAAAAAAAAAAAAAAAGCATTGCACGATCAAGCTAAAAATGACATCAGATAGTCCTTACCTGTGATCGGGAGTATTCCAAAAATAATATTCCAATTGTTTGATCGCCATCTGGTACATCCGATGTCCATTTGGTCCACGGCATACATCACCCACCACAACATAATGGATCGGGATATTTGACGCGCTTCAATGGAACCGGGAGAACCGCTCGACTGGCCCGACCCAGAAAACTGCGCCCGGTGACATTTGACCGTTGCACAGGCCAAGATATAAGGTTTCAAAGGGTGCTTGATACCGCCGTCTAGCTGGATGCGGCCGGTATTGCACTTTGGCGATCTCAGACTCATTCCCTATGGCAACACCAAGGTCCCTGGATGAATAATGAATAAAAATATCGGAAAACCGATCCAAAAACGACTTTGGCACAGAAAGTGTTATGGTCCCTCGAGTTTGCTCGGAACAGGGTAAATCTGCATTTTGCTATGATGCCCCTAGCTCATGGAATGAACTCCAACTTAAAGCTTGAGATTCTCCCCTCTGTTGCAGAGTTTAAAACCTTGATCTCCAACCTTTGTCAATCAAGTTGTACATGTTTTAATTGATTGTTATCCTTACTTGTCTTATTGTTATGATTTTATATGCTGTGAGATTTTATATGCCTTTTTGCTTAACACTATGATCGCCGCGGACGAGTTTTCACGTCATTCCGAGCCATGCTCATTCTGCCGAAGACGCCGTAACTCGTCTTTGATGTCAATATTTCAAAAATCTGTCATCGAAATCATATTTCCTTTCCGGAGCCCTGAGACACACTGCTGATCTCCTCTCAACTCTCTAGCGGTTCAAGAGCGCCATCTGGTGGCCGATCGGCAGATCGCCAACCGGATATTAACCTTTGAACCGGTAGTACTCATCCATATGTGGTCCGGCCACTCGCTATAGCTCCCGCGACTCCATCTTGAAACACTGGATAATAGATCGCTCGCCCTAACTCAATAAACAACGTTATTTGGACGTATATACTATTATACAACCTGGAAATGGATCGGGCATTTCTACATCCCATAATAGAAATAAATCTGTTCCACACTCATCTGCCAGCGGCGCGAGGAAGCCACGATAAGATTCAGCGTTATTTTCTAACGTATTCTATACTAACTGATCTGATGAACATATGACCCACTCTGGATGAATCATCTAACGCTGCCCACGGAATTATAAACGATCCCCCGCCCATCCGGTCAACATCAGATGATGCGTAGAAACTTCTAGAAGTACGTCCAGTTGAAACTTTTTATCTCGCACAGATTCCTACCAAACTGTATTTGATCATCAATATACCGTACTTTTCGGACTATAAGCCGCGGCTTTTTTCCCCATTTTTCGACCCTGCGGCTTATATAACGGTGCGGCTTATATGTGACTCGACGTGACCAAACTCGAAAATGTAAACATCTAAATATTGCTTTTTTGACTGCATTGAAATGTTATTTATCTGTTCCCTTATTTGCTAAACTTAATACAACTTGTAAATGAGTTAATGCTTGTTATTTGTCCGACAGTATTGTGTCCCAATGCTAATTACATATGGTAATTAAACATTAAAACACCTGCGGCTTATAGTCCAGTGCGGCTTATATATGTACACATCATTCAATTTAGCTGCTGCGGCTTATAGTCAGGTGCGGCTTATAGTGCGAAAAGTACGGTAATGCATTTAGGGCTATAAATCACGTTCTGAAGAAAGCTGCAGAAAATGATAAAAACATACTTATACTTTAGACCATATTTTAGTATGAATATGTGAATGAAAAAGTTTAACGTTGCTACACCCTGAACAATACATATAGGACATTGAATGGGCCATAATAATGGCAATTTAGCAATAGAATTTAAAAAGTTATAGCCCTGCAAAGAAGGGGAACTTCTCCATAGACAAAGAGCTGGCGAGGGATGGTAAATTATGAATTTAACCCATGGCGATTAAAGTGTTAACTCTGTATGTACACTCGATGTGACTGTAAATGAGGGAAACCTCAGTTGCCTTTCGAGTTTAAATAAAGGTTTGAAATGTTTCAATGTAGGGATGGGCCAAAGTAAAAAAGAATGGCTGAATGTTGTTGCAAAAAAGAAAAGTGTGTACATGTGATTCAGGGCCCTATTTTTCAATCATCTGGAGTCTGACAGATAGGGATCAAAATATTTTTAATTTATCGGGTATTACTGCAAATACCTGGGCTGTCAAAACTGAGTTATATATATTTTTATTTATTTATTAATCTTTTAAACCAACATGATGTCCATTTTTTGTACAGCCAAAGGTTTCTGTTTCTGCCTTCCTCAGTTGCCAAGTGCGGTTCACTGAATTTCACTGGAGTCTAAAAGATCGGTTTTGCACAAGAATTGCAACATTCACTTCACTCACTCTCTCAATTCAAGTGCAAAATACAGATTTAATGTGACATTGCAACCAGCATGATTAATTTACAATCTCATTTCCCCTTCTGCCTTCTATAAAGCGATACGGATGGATATAAGCGGTATGTTTTACTGTAAGAACGACTCTGGATGTTTTCGAGGGTAGGGTGTGGTCAAGGACAGATGACTTAATTCGGGGATGTCTTGTTGTCACACTCATGTTGGATATATCATACATACATTTGAACAATATGAGGCTTTAAGTATTCAAGTATGAATCTGATCCAAATTCTATCCTGTCATTATTCTAGTGATTATTCTGCGGATAAACCAAATATTTTGATTTAAGACTGATAAACCTCTACCCCCCCTGAGAAAAAGAACGATGAGACGTTCTTTTGAATGAATGAGAGCTGCATTGGCATCTATATAAAACCATAATTGGTGACAATTTATCTTACTTTTTCTCAGATTTTTGGTAGCACTTTATAATAACACCCTGTTATAATACATTTATAAGGTATTTGTAGATAATGAACTAATCATGAACAATCCATTTATATACATTCATAAATGATTATTAAATCATTTATAACTATATTTGTATACCATTTACAAAGTATTTATAACGCATTAGTGGATAATGAACTAATCATGAACAAACCATTTATATACATTCATAAATGATTATTAAATCATTTATAACTATATTTGTATAACATTTACAGATTAGTTCTACATTATTTATAACTCATTATCAACATTGTTTGTACTTGATTTGTTCATCATTAAATAATGTTGTTTAATGTGTAGTAACACATTTGTAGATGCTTTGAAAAATGGATATGAAAAAAGGACTATAGTGTATCTCCATTTATTTTTCATGTTCAACAAATGATTTGTTAAGACATTCATAAAACATTTATAAATCATTTGCAGATGCTATCGTGGGGGCCAATCTAAAGTGAAGCCTATTCATCATTAACAAGTGTCTAATACAGTTAATTATTTGTTTACTTTTTCATCACATGTTACAAATGTTGTAGGCAGCTTTCGGATACGCCCTTCTTTGTGACATCAAACAGTGACAGAATTAGGACTAAAGATAAATGCAATTTTATTAACATATAAAATACATGTGCATGACATATAGTATAACATCGGGGGGCACTAGGACCCAGGAGTACCCTGGCCAGGTAGAGTATCTAGAGAGGAAGTCTCACGCGAGCGAGACTTGACGTCACGTGTGTTGCACTGTTGCCGTCTGTTTGAATGGAAGCACAAGTTATCCGTGCTGCGTCTATACTTTCGCTTTTAATAAGGTACGAGCCGGTTAAACACCTTTTTTTGTTGGTAAATCTATTCCATCATTTCCGACCTACAAACAACTCTTATGTTGTGTAGACGTTCGTGTAGATGTGGTGGCCGCTAACGTTACATTTGTTCCTAATGTGTGCTCAGTGATGATGACACGACACAAATAATTATTACTCTTGTGTGTCGTGTCGAACAAATGTAACGTTAGCGGCCACCACATCTACACGAACGTCTACACAACATAAGAGTTGTTTGTAGGTTGGAAATGATGGAATAGATTTACCAACAAAAAAAGGTGTTTAACCTGCTCATACCTTATTAAAAGCGAAGTATAGACGCAGCACGGATAACTTGTGCTTCCATTCAAACAGACGGCAACAGTGCAACACACGTGACGTCAAGTCTCGCTCGCGTGAGACTTCCTCTCTAGATACTCTATCTGGCCAGGGTACTCCTGGGTCCTAGTGCCCCCCGATGTTACACTATATGTCATGCACATGTATTTTATATGTTAATAAAATTGCATTTATCTTTAGTCCTAATTCTGTCCCTGTTTGATGTCACAAAGAAGGGTGTATCCGAAAGCTGCCTACAACATTTGTAACATGTGATGAAAAAGTAAACAAATAATTAACTGTATTAGACACTTGTTAATGATGAATAGGCTTCACTTTAGATTGCCCCCCACGATAGCATCAGCAAATGATTTATAAATGTTTTATGAATGTCTTAACAAATCATTTGTTGAACATGAAAAATAAATGGATACACTATAGTCGTTTTTTCATATCCATTTTTCAAAGCATCTACAAATGTGTTACTACACATTAAACAACATTATTTAATGATGAACAAATCAAGTACAAACAATGTTGATAATGAGTTATAAATAATGTAGAACTAATCTGTAAATGTTATACAAATATAGTTATAAATGATTTAATAATCATTTATGAATGTATATAAATGGTTTGTTCATGATTAGTTCATTATCCACTAATGCGTTATAAATACTTTGTAAATGGTATACAAATATAGTTTTTTTTTATCCACTTTTTCTCCCATTTTTCTATATTTTCTCCCATCCCAATTTCGTATCATCCAATTCAACCCTCCCCTGTCACGAACGCTGTTTCTTGCCTCCCACAAGCCGGCTGCAATGTGGACTAAGTCATACATAGCACAAGTCCCCTCCGGTACTTGAGGTAACAGCAGTCGCATCTTTTCACCTGCGCAGCTCGATCTCTCAGTGGCGAGGAGTAACGCGTGGGAGGCTCACGCTGCCCCCGACACTTCCTGATTCTACTGCGCAGGCGCACCAACCGACTTGTAGGAGTCGCTTGTTCACAACGTTCGATCCCCACCCTTCAGTTTTCCCTCCCCGTAATACGGCCAATGTGTATTACTGCGGACGACCAGCTAAACTGAAAACAATGTGGAGAGCTGGATTCGAACACGCGAATCCTAGCGTCTCCACACTGGTGGCGAGTGCCTTGCCCACTACACCACCTAGCCGCCCTTGGTATACAAATATAGTTATAAATGATTTAATAATCATTTATGAATGTATATAAATGGTTTGTTCATGATTAGTTCATTATCTACAAATACCTTATAAATGTATTATAACAGGGTGTTATTATAAAGTGCTACCAGATTTTTATATCCAGGTCAAATTGTATTGCCTATATTTATGTATTTATACTATTACCCTGTCCATAGCTGTTTATTATGATTGCACTTGTTGTATATTGTATTGTTTATTGTATATTTATTGTATTTATCATTGTGTTTGTATGCTTGATGTCATGGAAAATGTCAATGAATTTTCAAATTGCAATAAAGAAGATTGAATGAACGGCTCTTGGATAGGAACGGAGTCACGAGCCCTGGCTCCCTTCAAAGAGCCGTACTTCCCCTCACTAGTTCCTACCAGAGGAGATGTTAATGTGTCCGGCCTCGATGCCGGCTCTGACTCCATCCCTTCTTCCCCCCGATCCACCTCCTGCCGCCTCCCTGGCCAGACGCTCCCTCTCCTTCTCCTCCAGGCTCCCATAGTAGATACGGGACCTCTTGACAAGAGGAGCATCATCGTCGTCAGACATCTTCGCTGCTGCTCCCTGGTCAGTGCACACCTACTAGGATCTAGGAAAGGAGAGAATTGTATTTATTTACATTTTTAGAAGTAAGAAAAACTAAGAACAAAGCTACATGCAGGTAGAGCGAGGAGGCTTGCAGGGAGGTTGTGGTCACTCTGGCTTTGTCTCCCTCACATATTTCTGATTAATTGAAAATGGAGGACCCTTATGTAAACAGGATGAAAGTATTTTTCTGGTCTTCATCCTCTTAGCAGTTGTTGTATTGAACCCATTCTGCAATCTGTTAATACGGCTTTCAATCAATCAATCAAACATGCATGAACTGTACGCACACACACACAACTGTCCTCAGGCTCTGTGTATGTCACACGTTCATTTATTTGTGGTGGCCCACCACAGTGTTAGTCAGTCCCACCAGAAATAGCTTTTCCAAATGTGCAAATATCAATGACTGTGAAGTCGGAGGCTACGTGATGAATATGATGAATTGAAAAGAGGGCAGAGCCATCCATTTCAAATGGATGAAGAAAGATATACAAGAATGAAAGAGGTGGACACGCATATACAAACAGACACACTGGTTAGTTAGCTAGCTATCACATTGACTTACTTAGCTGGCCCAAAAGCAGCATACATACAATAACGAGCAAGTGTCAAACAGCGCAAACAAACTCCTCTCTACACATTAGTTATAGCTACGAGCTGACTCTGTAAAGCTAATTCAACTACTTAAATACAAGTTAAAGTACTTTACCAATGCACGAAATAGCCGCGTTGTTAACAGAGTGAACCAGAGGAACCACAATAACGAAACACAGTAGCTAGTTCCGGGTCAAAAGAAGAAAAGGGGGCCCACAGCGCCACCCTGTGTACTGGATTTTACAATGGCCTATGTGGAAGACTGAAAAGAAGGAAAATACAAAAAAAATTAAATGATAAAAAAATAAACCAAGTCGACTGTTTCATCACAATTACAACAGTAAAAAAATTAAATAAAAAAAATAACAACAAAAACAAATCAGAAAACAGAATGTGTCCAGAAGCACATGTGAATGTGCTTCTGGACACCCCCCACCCACCATTGATTGATTGGTTGATTGATTGATTGATTGATTGATTGATTGAAGGTGGTGGTGGGGTGGGGTGGGGGGGAACTGTACATAGGAGGTGGTTGGGTAACTGTACATTGGATTATCGACGAAACCTTACTTGGTCCCAAGAAGAGGGTCTTGTGTATTATTGGGTTAGGACATTTACTGTACATTGGAGGGGGTTGGGTTAGGACATTTACAGGGGCCAGTTTCGAATAGCAGTCTCCCGTAGGTGCTCCTTGAGAGTGGTTTTAAAAGTGGGTAGTGATTCACATTCCTTTACAGCTGTGGGTAGGGCGTTCCACATTGATGTGGCATAATTGCGAAACGTGTTTAGTCCCTTGTTTGAGCCGAATCTGGGTTTAACATGATTTGTGGAGCTCCCTCTGGTGTTGTGGTCATGGTATTCACTGACCTTTGGGAAGTATTTTGACATGTACATGGGTACCTTAGTCGTGTAGTGTATCTTGTAGACCAGGCCCATTGCAAGTTGCTGTACTCTGTCGTCTATTCTAAGCCATCCTAGGTTGTCAAAGTGGGCAGGGGTGAAGTGGGTTCTAGGAGTCAGGTCAAGCAGTAGTCTGACCAGTTTGTTTTGTGATGTTTGTCATTTAGTTTTTAGCGCCTTTGAGGTGCTTTGGTACCATGAGGTGCAAGCATAGTCGTAGTACCCTTGAATGAGTGCTCCTGCCAGAGTCTATGTCATAAATGTATAGATGTAGCAGTACTGTCTATCTGTATGTCATGTATGTCATATATGTTATGATGAATTGAAAATGGGGGACCCTGGTGTAAACAAGACGAAAGTCTTTCTCTGGTCTGCATCCCCTTAACAATGTATTGAGATGTACTGTACTGTACCCATTCTGCAATCTGTTAATAAACTTTTCAATCAATCAATCAATCAGTCTTCAGGGTATTCTTGTTTACCAGAGAGGAGATCCGGTACAAGAATAGAGTTTGTTGGTTGACTTTTTTTATTACATTGGATGCCATTTTGTCACAGGAAAGATTAGCCTCTAGGATGGAACCTAGGTATGTAATTTCATCTTCCCTTGTGACAATATTGCCGCACCACTGCTGTTGTAATTGTCTGGTAATAGCTGTTTCGAGTGTTTATTATTGGGTTGTTGTCGCAGACTCACTGCATGTTCAATTTGCGGCTTGTATGGTACTTCCTTCCTATACCCAGTTAAATCTGTCTTCATATCTCACGCCCCAAAGGCGATAGCGAGGGGGGCGTACGCGTGTAGGTCAGTTGCCAATTAGAGCGCAAAACGGGAACCCGGAAACACAAACGCGTTGGTAAAAGCATACACGCGGACCGACCAGCAGGGCTGAGTCGTCCACAAACAGGAACAAGTTGCAGTCACAAGCTGATGACATGTCATTTGCATAAATTAGGAACCAACCCCCTCCAATGTACAGTTTTTTTCTTCCCCCTCGAATGTATATATTTTCTTTTATGATCTCTGTCTCTTAAACAGTAGGCCTACTGTATATTTGTATATCGATTCGTATGTCATAAATGGCATGATGAATTGAAAATGGGGGACCCTGATGTAAACACGACGAAAGTCTTTCTCTGGTCTGCATCCCCTTAACCCTTTCTCCGCCAATAACGTCATACGACAGGTTTCAAGTTCATGCGAATTCTGCCAATAACGGCGTACAGGGGCGTACTCGTGGCGCATACCATAGTGCCTTGTGCACCTACGCGGCCGACCCGGGTTTGATCCCAGCTCCCGTCGTTATTTGTCGCATGTCCTCCCCACCTCTCCTCCCGTTCGTCCTCTCCTCTGTCGGTCCTGCGTGGCCAAATAAAGCTGTAAAAATGCTAAAAAATAATTAAAATAAAAAATAATAATAACGGCGTACGACGTGATTCTGATCATAATTTCATATTTTCGCCATGGTATTCATATTTCACTCACAGAGCCTTGTCGGATGCTGTGTGAGCCAGCACAACTCTGCAACGCTTCAATACTGCCACCTGGTGGCTGATCGGCGAGTTGCAACCGGAAGTGGATCTCTTGTGATCCCGGTGCGTCTCCCTATTCCGTCCGGCCACTCGTTTATCGTCGCGGGACTCAATACACACACCGTGGATATGGATCTTTGCCATAACTCAATAATCTACATGATTTGGGCGTGTATTAGTAATATACAAACCGGAAATGGATCGCCTCGATCCCCACCACATAACTGGGATCTGTTTGCTCCACTCTCATCGCCCAACGGTACGAGGAGACTGACGTGAGTTTCAGCGTTTTTGTTTATAATTTTCGATACAAACTGCTCTGATCAATATATCACCCATACTACATAAATCATTTAACGTCGGTCACGGAATTATAAACGACCCCCCCCCCCCCCTCCGTTCACCCGTGCATGATCAGTCATAACGTTTAGGACCATGTACAGTTGAAATTTTTAATATAGCGTGCATCGGTATCAAACGGCATTTGATAATCTAATATATGCATTTATGTCTATATCTCACGTTCTAGGAAATACTGCAGAAAACGATAAAAACATATTTATACTCTAGACGGTATTATCGTATGAATGTGTGAATGAAAAAGTAAAACGTTCCTACATCCGGAACGATAGATAATCGATGTTGAATGGGCCATAGTAATGTCAATTTAGCAATACAATTTAAAAAGTTATAGCCCTGCAAAGAAGGTGAACATCTCCATAGACTTACAGTACTGGCAGATAATGGTATAAGATGATCAAAGTGGTGGCAGGGAATGGGTTAACAATTGTGTGTATTGAGCCGTACTGAGTGGAGCTCATCTTCGGTACAATTTAGACAAACTACATTTCCCAGAAGGCCATCTTGCTGTAACATTTGTGGCGGATGGTTTGTGTTATTAGCCGCTAGCCAACTAGCACAGCTCAGATAAACATAAACACTCTCACAGTGTAAGTAAATCCACGCAGACGCATATATTTAAGATGCAAGTGTCCAAGCTGTTTTTTCTTCTCCAACGTTAGTCGTTGTTATTCCGGCTGCTGGATATTTTATCTAGCTAACTAACTTAGTAACTGTTAGCTACGTTAGCCAGGAACCATACCTGTCTGTATGTTAACATTATGTGAGTTGATACTTTTTTGTTCGATTTTACCCGCTAGCTAGTTTACTTGATCTATTATTGCGTTTAACGGTCATTAAATGTGCCCTGGTCTGTTTTAACTAAAGACACTTCTTTTGTTCAACACGTTGCAACACGTTGGACTCTTTTTGTATCACAAACAGTACTGTATTTGCAAATCTGGTATGTCATAAATGTATAGATGTAGCAGTACTGTCTATCTGTATGTCGTGTATGTCATATTATGATGAATTGAAAATGGGGGACCCTGATGTAAACAAGACGAAAGTCTTTCTCTGGTCTGCAATTGTATGTATTGAGCTGTACTGAACTGTACATCAATGTGGAACGCCCTACCCAAAGCTGTAAAGGAATGTGGATCACTACCCACTTTCAAAACCTCTCTCAAGGGACACCTACGGGAGACTGCAATTCAACACTGGCCCCTGTAAATATCCTAACCCAACCCCCTCCAATGTACAGTCATTTACCTAGTATGGTTTTGTCAATAGTCCAATGTACAATTTTGTTTGTTTGTACAGTGTCTCCCCCCCCCCCTCAATGTACAGTTTTGCCAATGTACAGTCATTTACCTAGTATGGTTTTGTCAATAGTCCAATGTACAATTTTGTTTGTTTGTACAGTGTCTCCCCCCCCCCCCCCCTCAATGTACAGTTTTGCTTGTTTATACAGTGTGCCCCCCCCCCCCCCAACCACCTCCAATGTAGATTACCCAGTATGGTTGTCAATATCCCAGTGTACCCAACCCCCCCCCACCCAACCTCCTCCAATGTACAGTTTCTACGTCAAATGTATATACTCCCTTTTCCTGACTCCTTCTGTATCACAAACCGTACTGTATTTGCAAATCTGTTATGTCATAAATGTATAGATGTAGCAGTACTGACTATCTGTATGTCATGTATGTCATATATGTCCTGATGAATTGAAAATGGGGGACCCTGATGTAAACAAGACGAAAGTCTTTCTCTGGTCTGCATCCCCTTAACAATTGTGTGTATTGAGCTGTACTGTATTGTACCCATTCTGTAATCTGTTAATAAAGTTTTCAATCAATCAATCAAACCCATTCTGCAATCTGTTAATAAAGTTTTCAATCAATCAATCAATCCATAATGCTGAGGTTGTCTGGGTTGTCAAAGGGAACACAAGTACTTATTTGTCCACCCCTTGCTTGCTTATATCTATTTATTTCCCCCCATGTTCCTGTGTTTCATCTTGGCCAGTCCTGAGTGCTGCAGCAGACGGAGGAGAGAGGAGGAAGAGGAAAGTGAGAGTTGGAAAAGATGCTTCGCCGAAAACCCACCCGTCTAGAACTGAAGATGGACGACACAGAGGAGTTTGAGGGTGTCAAGAAAGAGTTGGAGGTTGGTTTTGTTCCATTACCATGGTTATGTACGAATCATGTTGCCCTGAATTACCTTGATTATATACGAATCATGTTGCCCTGAAAGAGTTGGAGGTACACATTATCAACTTGTCCTGAAAGAGTTGGAGGTACACATTATCAACTTGTCCTGAAAGAGTTGGGGGTTATTGTTCTGAAAGGCGAAAGCAACACCACAACCTCTACCTGGGGCTGGGGGTATAATGTAGGAATCAAAGAGTGAGAAGTTGGTTTAGTTCCAGTACCATAGTACATTGTCCCGAAAGAGTTGGAGGATGATTCTGTTCCAGTACCATAGTGCCTTATATATATAGGAAGTCCTTCATTCCGACAGCCATCAGACTTTATAATGCATCACTGTGCATCACTGAACACTATGTTCCGACTTTTACAATTTTACACTTACTGTATATTTCTGTATGTTTTTACTGTATATTTTATATTAGAATGTAACATAGGAAATGTATATCCCGGACCGTATTTTATTCTTAGGCTTATTTTTATTCTTATTCGTGACTTTTGTTTTTGTCTACCCAAATATTTACTGTTTACTGTGAGAGATTTGTAGTGCCACATTTCCCAGTATTTCTATTCTATTCTATACCAATCATATCATCATATTGTTCTGAAGTATCATAGTACACTACCTACCAATCATATTGTTCTGAAAGAGTTGGAAGAGGGTTCTGTTCCAGTATCACAGTACCAATCATATTGGAGGTAGGGATGCACTGATACATTTATACTGTGATTGATCATCGGGCCAATGCCAGGCCAAAATATAGCATCAGTGTCGTAGAATTTCCCCAGTGCTAAAATCCAATATCCACACTTAACATGTCTCTTTCTCTCTCTCTTTGTCATTGTTTCTCCCTTTCTTCAGAGCCGTAAAAAACAGAGAGAGGAGGTAGATGTAGTGGGCGGGACCAGTGACATGGTGGGAGGAGCTTCGGGTGGCAGTGACGTCAAAACGAGGGAACAGTTGATCAACGAGCGAATCGGCTACAAGCCACACCCCAAACCCAACACTCTACCCTCCCTGTTTGGAAACTTGCAGTTCTAAAACTGACCAATCACTGGACTGGATGACTGATGGATTTACATAGGAATAGATTTTATTTGATAACGGTACCGAGGACAATACATGATGCAAAAGCAGGTGTGACACAGTAATATGTATTTTCTGTGTATGTAATTGTATGTAGGCTGCGTCAGAGCTGGGGGTCATAATCACTTTGAATTCGGTCAATTAAAAATGTAAATATAAAATGCAATTCGCTTACTAATGCTAAGAGCATTCATTCTCAATTATTTCTCAATAGTAGGATGTTTATAGTGATCTGCTTTCTCAGTCTCCCTGTGACACAAACAAGAAGAGAATGCAAGAGCGGCCAAAGGCATGTGTCGTCTATCCACTGCACTTATGGAATGTGTCGTCTATCCACTGCACTTATGGAATGTGTTGGGGGTCCTGTGTAGTCTCCACTGCACTGATGGAATGTGTAGTCTATCCACTGCACTTATGGAATGTGTAGTCTATCCACTGCACTTATGGAATGTGTAGTCTATCCACTGCACTGATGGAATGTGTTGGGGGTCCTGTGTAGTCTCCACTGCACTGATGGAATGTGTTGGGGGTCCTGTGTAGTCTCCACTGCACTGATGGAATGTGTTGGGGGTCCTGTGTAGTCTATCCACTCCACTTATGGAATGTGTTGGGGGTCATGTGTAGTCTCCACTGCACTGATGTAATGTGTTGGGGGTCCTGTGTAGTCTATCCACTGCACTTATGGAATGTGTTGGGGGTCATGTGTGTGCCTAAGGACTAGACCATTTAAGAATAGTTGCAATTTGTTATTGTTGTCATTGAGGCCACAGCTGTCTGGGATGTCTCAGAGGCCAGCGTCTTTGATTTGCCCAAGCTGTATGTCGAGCTGCATTACTCTGTGCCAGCCACAGTAATAGTAGGAACAAGGCTAATGTATTGGAAAAAGATACGCCACCAAATGGGAGATGTGGAAACGACACGTGCTCAGACTGCACCTATGGCGTGGAAATGCGGACACTCTTGACAGACTTGAACTGAGCGTGCGTGATGGCTCTATTTTTTCACAGGATATGACTGCTCCTGTGTGGACGGAGAGGGCGGCACCTCACTAAGGTTGCCCAGATCTCAGCCTAGTGGTGGTGAAGCACCCAGATTACCTTCACAGCCCATGTTAAAGCAGGTCGTTCGGAAGCTGCTGTACTACACTTGGAAATCAATTACATAATTTTTTTTTTATAGCATTTTTACAGCTTTATTGGTCACGCAGGACCGACAGAGGAGAGGGCGAACGGGAGGAGAGGTGGGGAGCTGGGATCGATGCGACAAATAACGACGGGAGCTGGGATCGAACCCGGGTTGGCCGCGTAGGTGCGCAAGGCACTATGGTATGCGCCACGAGGGCGCCCCGGAAATCAATTACATCTTAATGATGTAACAAAAGAAAAACCCTCTTAAGGCTTAACATTTTCCCAGTATTTGAATTTGGACGTAACTAACTCACACCCAGCCTGATCTGAGTGAATTGAAAGTGACTTGAACCAGAGTGTGAATGTTGAGTCGTTCAGATTTAACAAGAGTGGAGTACGTTTCCCCTCAAATGTTTAGTGAACAAGGGGGATGTAGTGTGAAATACTCCTTCAACACCTCTCTAAACGCAGTGTGTGTGTACTGTACAGTACTTATATCTGTGATTGTTTTTACAAGACAAGTATAAGCTTTGTTTGCCTGTGGTCAGACAAGTGTCTTGAGGGTGTCTTTATCTTTTCATTATGAATATTGTTCATTTGTCTGAATCGACAGGTTCTGAATTGTAAAGCAGTGTTTCTATTAAATATTTGTTTTTTTAAACTACATTATTTGACAGATTGATTTTGGGGGCAGGGGTGTGGCCTAAAAGTGAGAAGCAGGGGTGTAATCGGAGGGTCGCCGCCACGATCCTCGTTGAAATCTGGCGGTGCGGGAAGTGGATGAAAAAACGCTCTCCCCTCACTTAATACCTAACTGTTGAAGTGCCCTTGAGCAAGGCACTCAAACCCTAACTGCTGCATTGGAGGTGCTCTAGTCTAAAACATAAAATGTCAGACAGAAGGCGGCTGGGTGGCGCAGCGGACATTGCGCTCGTCACCAACGCAAGAGACACCGGGTTCGAATCTGGCTGTCGGCGTTGCCTCCGGCTTGGGCCGGCCGTCATACTAACTCAATTGGCAGAGTTAGCGGGTGGGAAGTCGAAGGGTAGTAGTCTGGTCGTTGTGAACAGCGACTCCTACAGGTCGGTTGGGGAGCCTGCACAGCAAAGTCAGGAAAATGGCTGGGGCAGTGTGAGCCTCCTACACGTTACTCCTCGCCAAATGAGTCCGCGCTGCGGCGCTGGCAGGTGAAAAGATGTGACAGGCTGCCTCCACATGTATCGGAGGGGACATGTGATGCAAGGCTTCTATCCTCCCTACAACCGGCCAGTGGGGGGCATATGCGAGCAACGATCAGGACAGGGGAGGGAGAATTGGCACGAGAGGTAAATTGGGATGGGGAGAAAAAGTAGATTAAAAAAAAAAAAATCTGACAATCTGCATGCGCACTCTGTCGCCACGTTTCCACTTGATATTAAAAGGTGCACTTCAGGGGAGTGGGATTTCTTTACTTTTGCTGAGTCTGCAACTCGTTTTTCATTGAACAAAATAATTTTGAGGCACTGAACCAAACACCTACAATAGGTTTGTAAATGAAATTGCAGGCCTTGCCGTTAACGGTGAAATGGTAATTCCCGCTGGCTTTCTAACTTCAGTGTTCTAAAGGACCCAATTTATTCAGTTGGGAAAATATTCCATATAACCTTTTCACTGCATACAGAACTACACATTCCTGCCCTGGAAAGGTAACTTCTCTGTATTTCCCCCGAAATCTGATTTACATTTACAAATAGTCAAACATACTGTGGTCCAATATGCTGACTTGGAATTTCTGGTAAATATCAATGGGTGCTTGTTGCTAGTTTGTTCCTAGATCCTTGCATTCTCTATGAGGGTAAAGGTGTAGCGATGCTGCAAAGCCATTTTCAGTAATTGATTGAACAATTTTGCAAGGAAAGGTTATTAAATATAGATTTAAGGGGATCTTTAAAATCCCAATGCAGAGAAAAGATGCACCTGGATTGGGAACTGAACCATATTTTAAATGAACACAAGTGCAAACAAGACAGATTAGAATGTCTAATGGTTGGTGGTACGGGAAAATCAACACTTTGATATTAACTTAAACACCATCAGCACAAGGACAACTGACCACATTCACATGGTGGCCATTTTGCTCTGATGTCACGCTCAGGTTCCTACCTTGTTCCTACCTTGAGAAAGGAACCTGACCGGAGTATGACATAAGATCAAAATGGCCACCGTGTGAATGGGGACAATGAAGTATGCTTTCAGTTAATTAATCGACTATCTTTAGAGGATAGTTATAGAAGAACAGATACAGTAGTTGCCTCCATCCTTTGCTCTGCTGGACCCTCATGTATAAAAAGGTTATTTGCAGCAGTGAAGTCGGTTAAAAAATCACTGAGGTAGTGTGAATGTGATACATCAACTGAAAGTACTCAGTCTACTGATTTAACTATGACTGTACTATTAATGTACACAACACTTTCAAGTCACCCATCTTTCTTTGAGTCTTGACACACAGACCCTACCAAAGTGGAACAAGAGACAAAACACATTTCTTCTGATACCATTTATTTTAATCTCTAAGATTACAGCACTGTATATATAACAATATATGTATATGCTACATGTCTGTGGACTAGAGACAGTCCAGGTAATGTTTCACACTGGCCACACGGGAAGAGGCAGTCAGATTATCACTGCTTGTAGTTTGGCCCTTAACGATTCAAATGTACAGAAGACAAAAGCATGATCCACACAAATACATAACTTGACACATGGTGTTGATTTACACACAGGCACAAAATGTGATTTTTTTAATTCTTTGTAGCGCAGGTAAGATCTCTTACCCAAAGGATACAAGGAGAAATCACATGGAATGGGATCTTTCCCTGTTAGAGACTGCCATTAACCCTTTCAGGTATATCATATGCGAGATGGATAGAATTTTGAGATGTGAACATTCCAAAAGGAACACCTGAATTAGGGTTAAAAAGTCAAGTTTGTTTTTGTTAATGTGTAAATTCAGACATACATACATGATCCCACAAGCAGGATGAAGCATATACCATCAGCACACAGTATAAAACAACATAATTTAATTATATAGTGCTATATTATATACATATCAATTATACATATATAATATATGTATATATAGTTATTTGTGTTCAAGTACACCCCTGTCCCTGGCTTGGGTGTGTAGACCTTGGTCAAAATAGTCAAGTACATTTAAAACATTTGAATAAATACTAATTAATTACCGCACGATCACTGCTGTCGGATAAAAAAGTAAAGTTTTCCAGGAATTAAGAAACAGCTGTATTTTCATATTGACATCAATGCATTAAAAAAGTAGTTTTAATGGGTTTCATGGAACACTAAGCTCATGAAACATATCAACACTCAAACGACCATGTAAAGTTTAATTTCACATAAAAAATAAACAAAAACAAAGGTCTTAACACGACAACAGCCGTAATGCAATTCTAGTTTTTTTTTCTTCTTCAAGTACCCATGATCCTTGTCTGGCTTGGTTGTCATGGTGATAGCAGTACAGAATCTGACTCCACCCCTCCAGCGTAGCACAATGTCATTAGGCAACAAATAACAAACATCCACTAAACGCATTTACCTAAAAAAATATTTGAAATAAAAAAAGGAACAATATATATAGATAAACTAACAAGGTACATTAAAATCTCTAAGTGACATATTTTTTAAGTTCTACTTCATAAAGATTCATCTATTTCTCCTGTGCTGTCGATGTGTTTTCTGTCGGTAGTGTGGTACCTGTGTTCAAGTCCCAACATAGGAGGCTCATTTCTTTGTGTGCCGTTTCTGTACACTAGGGGCACCATTTTGGGCTCTACGGATACTGGCCACACATGTAGAAAGTTGGATTCACACATGAACAGATACGATCTGTTAAAACACAATAACTTAACCCAAGTCTGATCTTTTCAGTGACAGCTAAAATCATCACATCTAGGGTACATAGGGTTAAAAGAACACTTCAGTTTCTCCATAATTGCAACCTGGGTGACGAGGAAGAGAGAGACCATCTATATACCCAATGTACCACTCTGGTCTAGTATGGAGAGCACACGGCCCATATTACAGCTGCCCTTTTCTTCAGCCAGAGGTTTCCAGGCATACTGTGGAGGCAGCGGTTTTTAGGCACCTCTCAATGCTTCCAGATTAAACCCCAAGAATCAATTCAACGTCAACTTGAGTAAAAAAAAAGAAAAAAGGACATCACACGTCACATTTGTCCAGTAACCATGGCAAAAGGCAGAGACTGACATGTACAGTTCTCAGGTCTCACATCCATGTAAAGGTCCTGGCTGGAGGAGATTATACAAGTCTTTCACACTGTCCAGGGCGTACGGTTGCTTTCACTTGCACCATTTCGCATCCACGATCGAAGTACGGGTTGTTTTCACTTGTGTCATTTTACGTTCGCAAATGCAATTGACCAATCTCAAACTCTGCCCTCTTTTCTTGATCCTCCAATCACGACTGCTGCGAAAGAGGGCGGCGTTTGAGATAGGTCCATTAAACTGAATGCTTACTCAGAGGGATGCAAATTGGCTGCACAAGGGGAATTGTGACATCATGTGTAAATGAAGGATACTGAATACCTAGGAGGAGGGACGCAAAATGACTGCCGAGGGGCATTGTGATGTCATGTGAAAGTGAAATCAACCTATCTGCACAGATAATTAAACATCTCTATTTTCCACAGTTATATGCATTTTATCTAAAGCATCTTTGCTCCTTTGTTGATTAGCTTACAGTACAACAGGGATTATTTCAGCACTAAAGTGTGTTTTCTCTTCAGTATACTACAGAATAAGATAGAGGTTCCAAGCTCTCATAAATCCATTCAACAGCGTGGTTGGTGCCACTGCCAACCACTTCATATTGAGTGTTATTCAATGTTATTCTTCTTATTCTGTTCACGGTTTGAAACTTCACAGCAGAGTTTACGATTAAAAATAGATCATGACGTTACGGCTTCACCACTAAACACTCGTTTGAAACGGCTGATCCTGAGTCAGTTACCCTCAGTGTAGGAGCAAGGTCTGTATTGATCAAACCTAGAAGAATAGGAGTACACAGGGATATCCCAGCATCGCTTAAAACACAGGGAAACCTCAATGTAAGACAATGTCTTACATTCCATAACCAAACATTCAAGTTTAGTTTTAAAACATTATTCCCTGGTTGCCTGCGTAATCCTACACCCTGACATATGCCCCCGATCTAAGATGTATGGTCAGGTTACATGACCTTCATGATAACAAAAGAGGCTAAATTACCTTAGATCAGCACTCCTACCTAAAGACACTCCATACATATGGGCCCTGTGCTGGTCGCAGACCTGATCAGCATCCCTAAGTACAGACACCAGCTGTCCAGTACTCCAAGTCTTACTCTGTCTTTCCCTGCATTAAGGCAAAGGGTTAAGTTAATTAAGGCTCAGTGATATAGCCACAGCTATAAAGACTAATAGCTGTCGACTAATAGCTGTCTTAAAGTGTTCTCCCCTGGACTGAGTGACATGCTGCGGCTACATTGACGATATGACGACTCCTAATCATGATCCTAAGTGGACATTTTACACGGTGGTAATATAAACCCACACAGAGCCTCTCTCTCACCTGGTTTATAGACCAACTCTGTATTCATATTCCCCGCCCTATGTGGTGCTTTCAAACGCCATATTATGTACCCAATTGAATTATGAATGCTTATTAGGAAAAGTGCTAAATGGTGACCCCACTAAATGTTTGCAGATGGGAGTGAAATCAAACGAAGAAATCAAAGGATATTTTCAGATATTTTTGGTTTGTAACCTCCTCATGGATAAAACTGGCAACATATCGGTCTTAACGGTTAAGCTTACAGCCATCCCCATGTTTGTAGAGCTATAGTATGTACCCTGCTTGATTGTCATATTATGAGTCTGATATGATGAGCAGGGAATAAGAAATCTGTAAGAAGAGACATTATCTAGGTTTTCCACTACAGGGCCAAACAAAGCTAGCACTACAGGGCCAAACAAGGCTAGCACTACAGGGCCAAACAAGGCTAGCACCACAGGGTCAAACAAGGACCAACCTGGTTTCCATGACCAGGGCTTACCGATAATCGATGTCACTGATATTTCTTAATCTCACTGCCATCAGTAAGTATTTGCCCACTGGGCTTATAGTTTCAAATGGGCAATTAGTGCTTTATTTCAGAGTTGACCCTGGCACTGACAGGCTGGACCCATGCAGATGATTGTACTAATGCAAAAGATGGAAATATATGTTCAAATAACAGATGCATGGCCTGGTTTATAATGAAAGTAAATTAGGTCTCGGCAGGGAGGGGGTGGTCTTGACTGAACAGACAGAAGGACACAGGATGGGTTAGAGAGAACCCTATATACTAGGGTTTCGAGTGTGAGAGGGTTAAATGACAGAAGATTTCAGATCATATAAATTACATACAAATTATTTCAATGTATAACACTCCATCAGATCATTTATATTCTCAGTCTCGAGCTGTCCCAAAAATGTGAAATAATAATATTCATCTATTTATACAAAACTGCGACATGATTCATTGTTTTTATATAAAAGCAACAGAACAGTTTGGCGGGGTACCATGGTGGAGGTGGGGATTCAGGGGAGAAATATGTGGGATTTGTAGCTTTTTGTGTATGTAAATATGGTTGTTTTTCCACGGTGGGTATGCTTGTTTTCTTTTGTGTTAGTTGTGTATTTTGTATTTGTATTGTTTGAGTGTGTAACCAAGCTGTAATCAATATAAAGCATCAATATAAAGCTTGGTTAATAAAAAATGTAGATAATATACTAATATACCCTAATGAGAGGTTCCAGGTTATTCCTCAGTAGGTTGGATATGACAAGCTTCTCTCCAAACATTGTGCAAATCTTTTAAATCCTCTCTGCAATTTGACAGAATTTAATGTTTTTGATTTGAACCCAGCCCTAGTGTGTGTATGTGTGTGTATGTATGTGTGTGTGTGTGTGAGTGTCCAATGTTCAGTGTGCGTGTGTATTTCTGATTGGCGTGTGTGTGTTAGTGACAGTGTTCGGTGATGTCCACCACCACAGCCTTCTTCCAACTGAACAGGAAGTAGCCCACGCCCGCTCCCGCCGCCACGGCGATGCACAGGTAGCCGTTGTAGGTCATGAACACCAACATCAGGAAGTAGCTGACAACTACCTGGATTATGTGGAGGACGGTCTGGAGGAGATGGGCTAAACTCAACATCCTCTGTCTGGTAAGATAGAAAGAGAAGAGACACGAGAGAGAGAGAGAGAGAGAGAGCGAGAGAGAGAGAAATAAAAGGAAAAAGAGAGAGGGGAGAGAAAGAGAAGAGATATGAGAGGAGAAACAGAGCGAGAGAAAGAGAAGAGATATGAGAGAGAGAAGGAGAGAGGAAGAAAGGATGATTTATTTTTTCATAATTTCACGCTGTATTCCAGAAATGTCCTGAAATAATATACATCATAATGACATCACACATAATTTAACTCATTAACTAAATAACTCTCAAACCAAATACATTTGTATAAGACATTTTAGTTTTGAGATATGTGTGAGATATAATAAGCATAATAAATCTAATGTTTTGTTCCTAAACTAACGTAAGACCACTAACGTTCTATCCCATTTTTTTTTCTTTTTAATTGATCTTTTCCCCCCTCCATTTTCCTCCGATTTTCTCCCATCCCAATGTTAGTCGTTATGCCAATTCCCAATCCCCTTCCTGGTCGCTGCGCACTTACCCCCCACAGTCGGTCTGGGAGAGTGGAGGCTATCACGTGCTTCCTCCGACACACGTCCAGCCAATCAACCGCTTCTTTTCACCTGGCAGCGCGGATTCTCATTGAGAGGGCGTAGCGTGTGGAAGGATCACACTATCCCACTCAAGTCCTATCCGCGCTTAGCAGGCGCCCCGACCGAACTGTAGGAGTCGCTGTTTACAACGACCCGGACCCACCCCGCCAGCTTCTCCCACCCTCTAATACTGCCAATTGTATTAGTGTGAACGGCCAGCCAAGCTGGTGAGAACCCCGGAGCTGTGAGCTGGATTCGAACAGGCGAATCTAGCCGAGTAGAGCCCATTTCTATACCAGACAACAAAATGATTGGCTGAGATACATGTGACTATTGCTTAGCTGTTTCAGAACTCTTTGAAAGTTGCATGCCTTGTGTAATGGTGACACTAAACATTGTATTCCTTTAAAAACAGCAATTGTTTAATTGCAAGTGAGGCAAAAAGGTTTAACATTACTCAAAGTTGGCATAATGAATGCATACTTCTCCACGTCCGGGAGGTGTAGTGGTTACGTAATTTTCGTTTTTTCCTGTTCCACCCTCTGTTCCACTGAATGTATTTCCCCATTGCCCATTTCTAAAACGGTTCGTTTAAAACAAATAAAGCATGGACATTGGCATGGTGTACCTTTCTGTGCGCATTCATCCACAATCTATAGCTCAACATGAAAATATTCGCAATTAATCGTAAAGGTAGCAAAATAACAACGTTTATGTTTTTGTTCGCTGGGAAACTACACTGCTATTTGGCGCTGCCGACTGACGTCACCACAGCGTAGACGCCTGGCTTTAGTCGCAGACCTAGGAACAGATTCCTTACATTCGATAAGCTTAACAATTCGGACAATGGGAAAATAACTGACCCTGAATCTGTTGCTAGTATCTGTTTCACCCAACACCAGTTTATAGCCAACCACAATTTTTTTTTTTTATATTTGCATTTATAATTTAAATCGTAACGTTATTTCGCTGCATATTAACACTTTGGTCGCCAGGCTTATATTCTTAATAAACCATCCCACGCCAGCTCTATTTGTCTATGGAGAAGTTCCCCTTCTTTGCAGGGCTATAACTTTTTTTAATTGTATTGCTAAATTGACATTACTATGGCCCATTCAACATCAAGTATCTATTGTTCAGGGTGTAGCAACGTTATACTTTTTCATTCACATATTCATACTAAAATACGGTCTAAAGTATAAGTATGTTTTTTTTTTTAATCCACTTTTTCTCCCATTTTTTCTATATTTTTCTCCCATCCCAATTTTGTATCATCCAATTCAACCCTCCCCTGTCACGGACGCTGTTTCTTGCCTCCCACAAGCCGGCTGCAATGTGGACTAAGTCATACATAGCACAAGTCCCCTCCGGTACTAGCCCCTTTCGTGACTTTCGGTTTGCAAGCCTGGGGCTTTTGTGACCGGAGTCACTTGCTCACACGCCCCGATTACCCAGTAGAGAAACGACCAAGCGTCATCAAGGGGCTCGCGGTGTGTCAAGAATACATCAGATCTGAATTTCAAAGATACCCAGCGTACAATATGGGTCTAACACAGCTTCACGATGGGGTCTGGAAGCTCGGAGTTGCTGATAAACATTTTAAATCATTTTCATAAAACGAGTGTACTCACAGAGCGAACCTTGGCAAAATGGCTGGTGCGTCCAGCGATCACTGCACTCCCTATCGGTCCCTGTTGGTCATTACAACAATACACAGGAGACGCGCTCAGCAGATTCTACCCTGTAATGGCCTATAGGTAATGACCAACAGGGACCGATAGGGAGCGCAGTGATTGCTAAACGCACCAGGCATGCGACAAGGAAAGTTGCAGAAGGAGAAGACGCCATCTTCCTGCCAGAGTTCGCTGTGAGTAGCACTTGTGTTTCCCAACAATGTTTTAAACTGTTTATTGGCAACTCCGAGCTTCCAGACCCCATCGTGAAGCTGTGTTAGACCCATATTGTACGCTGGGTATCTTTGAAATTCAGATCTGATGTATTCTTGACACACCGCGAGCCCCTTGATGACGCTTGGTCGTTTCTCTACTGGGTAATCGGGGCGTGTGAGCAAGTGACTCCGGTCACAAAAGCCCCAGGCTTGCAAACCGAAAGTCACGAAAGGGGCTACTCCGGTACTTGAGGTAACAGCAGTCGCATCTTTTCACCTGCGCAGCTCGATCTCTCAGTGGCGAGGAGTAACGCGTGGGAGGCTCACGCTGCCCCCGACACTTCCTGATTCTACTGCGCAGGCGCACCAACCGACCTGTAGGAGTCGCTGTCCACAACGCCCGATCCCCACCCATCAGTTTCCCACCCCCTAATACGGCCAATGTGTATTAGTACGGACGACCAGCTAAACTGAAAGCAAATGTGGAGCGCTGGGCTCGAACTGACGAGCCCAGCGTCTCCAGCATTTCGTGGCGAGTGCCTTGCCCACTACGCCACGTAGCCGCCCAAGTATAAGTATGTTTTTATCGTTTTCTGCAGCTTTCTCCAGAACGTGATTTATAGCCCTAAATGCATTATATTGATGATTGTATACAGTTTGATAGCAATCGGCGCAAGATAAAACATTTCAAATGGACGTGCTTCTAGAAGTTACTACTTATCATCTGATGTTGACCGGATGGGGGGGGGGGGGGGTCATTTATAATTCCGTGGCCAACGTTAGATGATTCATCTAGCTCGAGTCCTGGGACTATTAGCGAGTGATCGGACCGAATTGGAATGAGCACCAGCTTCCGTTTCCTGTTTCCGGTTTGAGCGATCCGCCGATCGGCCACCAGATGGCGCTCTTGAACCGTTGGAGAGTTGAGAGGGGATCAACAGTAGATCTCAAGTCTCCGGGGGAGAAATATGATTGCGATCACAGATTTTTGAAATATTGATATCAAAGACGTGGTACGGCGTCTTTGGCAGAATGAGCATGGCGGGGAATGACGTGGTAAGGCGTTTTTGGCGACCATAGTGTTAAATCACTGTAAATACTAATGTAAATCATTGTTTCGTTGTACATAGTGTATAGTTTATAACGTTATTGTTTTTTACATAACGTTAGTAGCTAGCTAGCCATTCCCGAAACTCCTCCACATGCCCGATTTAAAATGGTTCTCTCCTCTTTGTATACTCCTCACAAACAAAGTATTCTGTCAGGGAAGTTATGGACACGACAGTAGTAGTTATAAGGTTTTTGAGCTTGTAACGTTAAAGTTAGTTAGCTATCGTGGTATCAGCAGGCCGTGACGTGTAGCTAGCTTCCTAGCCGGCATGATGCGTGTGCAGTGCTTTCCCCACAGGTCTGAGAAGAGGACCTGCACATTTTACTCGTTCCCGAAACTCCTCTACATGCCCCAATTAAAAATGGTTCACGACAGTCGACATTGCTAACGTCTAGTACGTTTAGCGGGGTAACGTTAACGTTAGCTAGCTAGCTAGCTATCAGCTTGCCGTGACGTGAGGTAGGCGACAGCTGCCCACTGAACAACAGGCTGCCTACTTGTAAATGTAGTTATTTTTTTTACGACAAATTAAAAACCTTATAACTACCTTTATTTCAACCAAAAATGCTTAAACAGTAATGTTAGTGGTAGAAGGGAACTCATTTTGTGCATAATCCATTTTCCCAATGATGAATCCCTATACGGGTGGAACAACCAGTGACGTCAGACTACACCTCCCTAAAGCTGTGGTTTTCCACATTAACAATTCAAAAGGTCTTTCTTCCTGCAAGCATATTTCACCAATCAGGACACTGCACTATAGCGTCAAAACCATTGATGGATGATGTGACAGCTCCCCAAAAGTGAAGCCAAAATATATATCGCCCCCTGGTGGCTGGCTGCAGTATAGACGTTAGGAGTCTGTTCACACTGATAAACTATACAAATAACGTTCATTTTGTGAGAAAATGCTAATATTAAACAATAATAGGCTAATTAGGCCTAAATAAATTTATCTTAAATTTCTTTTTAAATAATTAAGTCTGTTAGAAGTGTCCATTAGAAAATTCTGTCCCTTGGACAAATGTAATTAATGACCCCTGGTGTAGGCCATAGTAGACTTGGTATCAAAAGACCACAGCAGATATCTTGTTAGTACGTCTATGATTATCCATGGCTCTGAGTTGTATAGTTCTGGTTCAGATATTGATACTGACCCGACTGTCTTATGCGTCTCCATCAGTATCGTCCCGTCGGCCCCCGGGACAGGCATGGAGTTGTAGCGGACGTTGACCTGGTTTCTCCTCAACAGGAACTCCCTGCCGATCTTCAGACCCTCGTAGAACACAGCCAGGAGGAACACTCCCAGACAGGCACCGGCCATCTCTACGGCAATACAGACGGAAAGAACATTGTTGTTTTGACTATTTTGGTTCTTGAAGTGGCATCTTTATAGCCAAGTTTTCAACATTGAAGTGAACGGGCACCTCCGCATCCGTACCTCAAATTTTAATTTAGTCATTTAGCCGACGCTTTTATCCTAAGTGAGCAAGAAGGGTACAACTCTTTCAGCTAAGTAGCAATGATCGCCAAACAGTGTTGAAACTTGAGTGCATAGTCGTAAAAACATATTAGCATAGTAGGTAGTAATATAGGCAAGGAAGATTATTTAGTAACAAAGTGCATGATAGTAAAAGACGGTACGATATATTTTTTAATATTGTCAGATATTTATTTATCTTCAGGCCCTCGTAGAACACAGCCAGTAGCAACACTACACAGACAGGCACCAACCATCTCTACGACAATAGAGACGGAAATAACATTTGTTCCTTTGTGTTGTATTATGTCAGGTAACAAAAGCCTGCCAAAGGAACAAAGGCTACTTTTAGAAACGCTATGCCAATCTTCAACACAGCCAGGGAAGAACACCCAGACAGGCACCAAACTTCTCTAAAACGACAGGGACTGAAAGAAGATTTGTTGCTTTAAGTTCAAGGTTCTTTGTAATCTTTTCGTACTTACATACTTAAAGATGTCACTCAGTAAGTGACATCATGGTTTTATAAAGAACAAAGAGAAATGCTGATGTTCATCGTCTTACAGAACACAGCTAATCTCTACAGGCAGGAGAGATAGAAGATAGCTAAGTCAGTTTGGTATTACAGTAGCTTTTCTTTCTGCTAGATAACAGCAGCAACATATCTCTATAGGCTCCCGTCAGCTCTTTATGGGGGTATTTCACCAGTAATACTAAGAACATGTAAGTTGACTTTGCTATGGCCTTTGCACTTTGTGATAGATAATATGCTAGATAGAGTTCCTGTATTTCCTGAAAAATGATAGGCATTATATATATCTGGTAAGTACTAGATTTAAAATGATAAGCATATCTCTGGTAAGTACTAGAGTTCAAGAGGTCCTTCTCCATGATTGCACATGAGAAATGAATGGAAATGGAAACGGACCACTAGGCAAGCTTAAAACTCTGGGAGAGGTGTTTTGGGCCGACAGCTAGTCTAACGATCCGTATCCGCTTCCATTAATTTGTGCTAAGCTAGGCTAGCTTGCAGCCGGATAGCTTTCTACTGAACTTCCACCCTACATTGTGGGGAGCGCAGTGTCTAGAATAGCGCTACATAAATGTAATGATCATTCATTCATACTAACCTCCTGGTGTATTGATGACGAGTCCAGCAAAGAGCAACTCAACGCCAGTGTAGCCAAAGTAAAAAGTCATCATCTTGAAAAAAAGAAAACACAAAAACACACTTAAACATCACTTCATGTAAATGAATAAACACATACATGTACGGACACCCTCACAGACAGACACACAAACATATCACTGAACACCTGTGATATATATGAACTATAAAGACACTTAAATGTTACACAATATAAAAGTGTCACATTAGAGCCCCGATCCAGAATTTATTTGGTATATAAATATACATCTTTGGCTTTAATAAAACTTTCATAGCCCACTGAAACTCAAAATACAGTGTGGGCAGCCTAGGCAGTAGTAGGGTGAAAGTGTGTCAACAGGGGGCGCCATACCACAATTATGAATTATGGGTTCATAAATAATGATTTTCTTTTGATTTGAACAACAATTCCAAGGTTGAGCTCACTCAATATATATCATGAGCTTGTAATTCCAACAGTGAGTGTATTCTGCCTGTTGTTTTGACTATTTTGGTTCTTGAAGTGAACGGGCACCTCCACATCCGTACCTCACATTCACATTTACATTTAGTCATTTAGCTGCCTGACGCTTTTATCCAAAGTGACTTACAAGTTCTGTACAACAGGTCAGCAGGAAGGGTACAACTCTTTCAGCTAAGTAACAATGATCATCAAACAATGTTGAAACTTTGGTGCTACAGTCTTGAGTGCATAGTAGTAAAGACATATTAGCATAGTAGGTAGTAATATAGGCATGGAAGATTATTTAGTAGCAAAGTGCATGATAGTAAAAGACAGGAGTACGAAGGTTAGTTTATATTTTATTAAATAATTTCAGATATTTATTGAAGAAGTGTGTTTTTAGTCGACGGCGGAAAATTGGTCAGCTGTCCTTACACGAGACTTGACCAATATGGCGCCAAAGTGAAGGCATATTGGCTGTCCTCCCAGTTCCCGGACAGAGGTCATGCTACATTCCATTCCACTTCAGGACCAGTGGCCACAGAGGCCTTTCATCATAAGTCACCTCCATTTTGCATGTGTGTGTATGTGTGTGTGTGTATGAGAGCGAGGGAGAGAGATTTTTGCATGCATGGATGGATGGATGAATGAGTGTCTCTAGACAAGACAAAGCAAAACTAAGAAAGAGAAAGAAAAAAACAAATGTAGAAAATGAAGAAGAACCACATGAACACATTCGGGGCCAACCACGTATATGCTGATCAGGCCTTGTTATCATACCCAACCAGCCGATCAGCGAATAAGGCTACTGAGGCTAATGCCGTTATTGGTAATCAATAATCAGAAACGACCAAGCCAAGGCAATGCTGACTCTCTGGGAGTCGAGACCGCAGCCTCTTGCATTGGTGACGAGCACAATCTCCGCTACGCCACCTGACCGCCCCTAAACTTTATGTTTTGGCATGCAGCTTAACCCCTTAAGACCGATCGGCCTATTTAACGTTGCACAAATAGATCAATACTCCGTATTAAGTGATGTGTTTCTGTTTCAAATGTAAAGTAAAGACCCTATGTGAGTAAAGACCCTAACCCAGGGGTCAGCAACCTTTACTATCAAAAGAGCCACCCCCCCCCCACAAAATAAAATTCCTCTGGAGCCGCAAAACCAATTTACCCTTAACACTTTCAGCGCCTTTGATTAACATTGATTTACCCCGTTGAATGCCACCATCCACTTCAATGTTAGCGTTAAAAACGCCTAATCTATGTTTTAAATTATGGCTATGTGTCTAATCTGCCCGTCGCTTATCAATGACTTGTTTGCAGTCAACATTGTCGAAGCGGATTGTTTTTTTATCGGTTCATTTTCGTTTTATAGCATTTTGAAAAGCCCTCGTTTTCAAGGAAAATATAAAGATTCCATGATAAAAGACATTTACTGGAATATTCTAGAATACACAAAAACGGTCATTTTTCGGCCTATTTATGAATAGTTTTCAAATAAACGCTAGATTATCGATAGTATATGTGTACGTATGCACGCTATAGACGCAAGCTGAAAAATTGATTATCTTATTTCCTCATCAGCGATCACAGCCAAACAGCCACATCACACATAGGGCAAACGCTGAGATCTCAGCGAATACAACTCTGATTATCCCAAGACAGGTAAAATAGATTCCTTACCTCAGATCAGATGTTCTCCAAAAAGATTATTCCAATTCCTGATCGCCATTCCAAATATCGATCACGCTTATTGATTGATTATTGGCTGGGAGTGCTTGCATTCTTTCATTTATTTGCATTTATTTTAAATTTGTTGGACCTTATGGTGTTCTTGTTCCGTTCTTGACTTATTGTTATGTTTTCTTCTTGACTTGTTTAAAGAAGACATGTACGGCCCATGGGGACATTAACGTGTGTTGTCGGGCCTTATAAATAAATTTGATTTGATTTGATTTGATCTGCTGTAAATATATATTCCAGGCTGATTTCCATCCCACGAGCAGATCGCTCTTGAGCAGACTGCTCGCCAGCACAAGGAGCCAGTTGGCTACCCACCCAGAGATCTACAGATCCCAGGTCAGTCTAAGTGACTGACCTGCAGTTACACAGGGATAGACGATAGGGGGCGCTTTTTTCCAATCTGAGCTCCTGTAGGGGCTGGTGTACCAACGGGAGACTCTGTTGATGAAATATGAATTCAGATTGCGAATAATAAAATAAAACGATATTTGTCGTTGTGGGCACTCAATGGGGGGGCTGATAAAATGAGATATGTCGTCCGTGGCACTGAAAGGGTTAAAATGAAGATAACAGTGTATAACATTTTATATATAGTTATCCCCAAGCATACCCCACATTTAGCATAAAACGCCTGACAATTGCATACCCAAAGTAATTTGCGATTTATCATACTTTATACTTATATAGCACACAGTTTGTTGCATTAATGGAATTATAAAGCAACAAAAAGAAAAACGTTGACTTTTTATTGCTGTTTTTACCGGTTATAACAAAGGAAAACCTCAAACTCTTATGAAGAGGAGAAAAAAGACTGGCTGTGTAGACCTATTTTTAAATAAAACACAGAAGAGGAGACAAAACACTGGTGTCTGTAGACCGACTTTGAAATAAAACCCTGAACTATTCAGGTATATTTGAGTCATTCCCTTATTTGTGGAACATTTATAAAATAAAAAGTAGTCCAATTTGAAAAAAGACTACCATGTGTAGACCTACTTTGAAATAAAACCCTGAACTATGCAGCTTTATTTGAGTCCTTCCCTTATTTGTGGAAAATCGATCAAATAAAAAGTAAATTTTGTGTTGTTCGCAAATTTCTCACCACATATCAGGCATACAGGTAAGCCTGCACAGTTAGTCGTGAAAGAAAATGTATCTGTTCACGCTGAATGAAACCCTCTATTTTCCTCAGACTTTCCTTTTTTTGGATTTATCCATAGTTAGCTTACTGGGGGGTCAGAAACTCAAGATCAGCCACTTGGAGAAGTCAGGGAGAGGCGCGGGGTGTGACGTACTGTAGAGTTGATGAAATATTTTTTCCATTTCAGTGTCACAGTATATGACATCGATCTCCAAAATAAGAGATAAAAAAAAGAAAACTAAAGAAAAGAAAACAAAAAGAACAAAAAAAAGAAAACAAAAATATATAATAAGATTATAATTTATTTTTTTGGCCAGGGAGCCGCAGCTGATTGACTAAAGAGCCGCAGGTTGCCGACCCCTGCCCTAACGCTATCAAAACAGCAGTCAAAGTGTATATTTTCAGCACTATGTTTGTTTAGCAATGATTTTAAGTGCTATTAGCGAAATATGAGCTTATAAAAATCTCTGCGTGTTGCATTATTAATTTGCTTAGATTTTTCAGGTCTGGTAAATTTTAGCATGGTGTTAGCATGGTGTTATTCACAGTAAATAGAATTGATATTCTCCTTTGGTTCATTACAATTTACTCAAGCCTAGTAACAGACACAATATTTCTGACACTGGGAATACATTCCCTGAGATCCATAGATGTCCCTAGATTCAGATACCAAGAACATGCAAATGGATTATTTAAAAAAAAATCTGTAAATGTTTATTCTATGTCCTTATGGAATGCGTGACATAAAAAAAAGGGAAACAAATACTATTATTTTTTAATGGACGGGCAAAGAGCCACAGGTTGGTCACCCCTGATTTAGATGGTAGAACAGGAAGCACTCGTAAAATCGTTGTAGTCCAGAGAAAGAGGAGACCCAAGCCTTTCGATGGACGTCTAAATTTCATAAAACTACACTACCCAGCTCACACCAGCCGTCGACATCATCTTACGAAAAATTATTTCTTACAAGCAATGACTGGAATATCGTGTTTATATCTCACGGGTCGAACAAACCTCAACATTATTGCCATAAAATACAACCTATTTTGTTTATTTACCTTTCTGTGAACGTCTAGGAAAAAAAAAAACGTGTCTCAATCCGGTGATTTTTGATGCAGCTATCGCCTTTTGTGATGGCATCACAAATTAGTTAAAAAACAGGCTAGCATATGTATGATTAGCAACAACACTGATTTTGATGGATTTTCTGTTTTTTGTAATGTCAGATTGAAAAAAATACAATCTTTTATTCAACTTCAGCCCTGATCACAACACCACATATTCATTTTATAATTCTAACCCTTAAATGCCAGTGTGTGTGATGGCATATATTTGCAATATATCAAATGCAAAGTAGATTTTTCTGGGGGGGATTATTACAGGCTAGCATGTGTCAATGATTAGCAACAACACTGATTTTGATGGATTTTTAGTTTTTTGTAAGAGTCCCGCCTCCACCAATCACATGCGGCTACCTTTGTGTGTGTGTGTGAGCAAGAGAGAGAGAGAGATAGTTCTCCAACTTGTGTGAGTTGCAGTGATCTCCTGGTTGTTCCCCACCTAGGTTATCTAACTATTGCGCCGCTGCAACTAGAGACACTGGCCTGGCCTGCTTCTAAGTTCAGTGGCCTGACTGCATTAAAAAATAAATAGATTTTTTGTTGTTTTGTTTTTGGAAATCATCTGGCAACCCCCCCCCCCCCCCCCCCCCCCCCTAGCGGTCGCGGCCCCCACTTTGGGAACCACTGCTCTACGCTACCAAGCCAGAAGTACTGATGCTTAGAGCTCTACACTACAGTACCAAGTCAGAGGTACTGATGCTTAGAGCTCTACACTACAGTACCAAGTCAGAGGTACTGATGCTTAGAGCTCTACACTACAGTACCAAGCCAGAGGTACTGATGCTTAGACCTCTACACTACAGTACCAAGCCAGAGGTACTGATGCTTAGACCTCTACACTACAGTACCAAGCCAGAGGTACTGATGCTTAGACCTCTACGCTACCAAGCCAGAGGTACTGATGCTTAGACCTCTACACTACAGTACCAAGCCAGAGGTACTGATGCTTAGACCTCTACACTACAGTACCAAGCCAGAGGTACTGATGCTTAGACCTCTACGCTACCAAGCCAGAGGTACTGATGCTTAGAGCTCTACACTACAGTACCAAGCCAGAGGTACTGATGCTTAGAGCTCTACACTACAGTACCAAGCCAGAGGTACCGATGCTTAGACCTCTACACTACAGTACCAAGCCAGAGGTACTGATGCCTAGACCTCTACACTACCAAGCCAGAGGTACTGATGCTTAGACCTCTACACTACAGTACCAAGCCGGCGCCGCCCCCCAGTTGAGGTTTTCAAGCAGGTTAACTCATCCAGTGCCGGGGATTAGACGGGTCCCGTTGTAGCTATGCCACGCTTTAAAGATAGGAGTGCGCCACCTTGTTTGTAGAGCTATATCTATATTCTATATTATAGCTATGGGGACAATACTATGGTCATTTGACAGTGACTTTCTTCCGTCCAAGACGCAAAAAAGAGAAAAATGTTCCATGCATACGTTCGCGCGTTATCCCGTGGTGAATATAAGTATAATTTCAGAGTGGTCTGGGGTAATTCCCGAAAGGACTTAACTTTTATTTTGAAGCCCACCGCTCCGTCTTTTCCGGTTTAAGACTTTTATTTTGAAGCCCACCGACCGGACCGGAAGTATTGTTGCGATTATCCTAGCCGACAACTTGTCTCGTCCGGTTGTGTTTTTTAGTTTTAACGTTAGCTACTAACGTTAGATGCAGCTACTACAGGCAATCAACGATGAGGAGGAAGCGTCAAAGCAGTATATAATAGAATAGCTGTGGTGCGTAGGCACTGCAGCACGACTCGAAAACGACCCGTTATAATAAATTAATTCATGTTTAACTTGTCCCCGTCTCCAGTGCTTTGACTAGCCCCACCCGTTCATTGTAAACAATGATGCATGTAATTGTATTAACGTTATTCTGTGTTATTCTAACGTTACACTACAAATAACGCTACTTGGTTAAAAGGAGCAACACTATTGAGAAATGTATTAAGCTATATGTGGCGTTGCTACTGCCCCACGGAGCTCCCGTGCTGTGCTCTGTAGTAACGCCAGCGGCCAACCCACACGGAGAGAGACTGCAAGGGGCACTGGTTCCGCCTCATTAAAACAAACGCGCAAATAGCAATTAATCGCGCCCGTCAAAATCATTGCATTAATTTTAATTATCGCGGCAATTAATCGATTTATTGCTTATCGCGGCAGGCCTACAAATAGGTATTATGTTTCATCATGAATGCATGAAGGGGGGGGGGGGGGGGGGGGGGTCGTTTCTGATTCTTTGACTGCCAGTAATAGCATTCGTATTGAACACAAAAACGCTGATCAGCTGGATCGGTATAAAAACATTGCACGATCAAGCTAGAATTGACGTCAGGTAGTCCTTACCTGTGATTGGGAGTGTTCCAAAAATAATATTCCAATTGTTTGATCGCCATTTGGTCCATCTGATGTCCATCTGGTCCACGACATAACCCACCACAACATATGGATCGGGGGCATTTGACACGCTTCAATGCAATCGGGAGAACCACTCGACTTGCCTGACTCAGAAAACTGCGCCCGGAGACATTTGAGTGCAACACAGGGTCTGGAACAGGGTTTACTGCACTCTCGATACTGCCACCTGGGAGGATCTGGCCGGTACTGCACCCTCGGGGTTGCAGTATGCCTTCTAACGGCAACATACGGGTCCCTGACATTGAATAGAATATTAAAATCGAAAAAAGGAAAACCTATCAAATAGCGTTCAAAGGATGGCGCCCAATAACGAGTATAATCGTTGTTGGCGGGGTATGAGTTAAGGATGTGGTCATCAGCATACACTCACCATTCCTCCGTGTCCTCCTCCAGTCCCCCCGTCTCCTCCGTGGTCCCCGTGGTGGTCTGTGACAGGGGGCATGGCGGTGGTGGGGTGGTGCATGTGGTCCATACCGCTGTGGTTCATACCATCATGGTGCATGTGGTGGTCGTGGTCCATTTTAACTGCTGTGGAAAATAGAGAGATAGAATAAAGTATTAGTATTGTCATTCATAACATGGTAGTGTGTGCGTGTGTTAGGGTTGCTGTGGTGATGTGGAATTTCCTATGACTAATAAACTCATGACAACACTGGTATTATCTTATGCGGCTAGATTCTCTGCTGTGTCTGTCGGTCTACATCGGTTTTAAATAAATTTCCAATGATTAGTATCCATTTAAAAATGCTCGGAGCATTCCCGTCATTTATGGAGTTTAAAGGCATTGCACTAGTTAGTTATCTGCCCTCAAGAACGCTACGCTACGGTCATCCACTACAGGTTTACTAGACACGCCCAGAAACCAAAAGAGGATAGGAAGTATGGCATTTGCCAACTATGCCCCAAAACTATGGAACACACTACCAACACACATCAGAAACGCCAGCTCCATACACGTTTTTAAATAAAAACGTACCTATACAGTCTAGCTTACAAATAGTTATGGCTTGGAAAAACCTGATGGATCCATGAGGCTAGGATAAGCCTTGTGGACCCAACTTTTTAGATGAAGGAACGGGTACATACGCACACAATACACGACCACTGATGGATCCGTAAGGCTTGGATAAGTCTTATGGACCCAACTCTTTAGATGAGGGAACGGGTACATACGCACACAATACGCGGCCACTGATGGATCCATGGGGCTTGGATAAGTCCTATGGACCCAACTCTGACCACTGACCACATGAGGGAACGGGTACATACGCACACAATACGCGGCCACTGATGGATCCATGGGGCTTGGATAAGTCCTATGGACCCAACTCTGACCACTAATAAAAACGTAACTACACTAGCGTTATAAGAGCTAACATTGCTACCTACCGTACAAGTGCATTGGTTTAGTGCATTTCCTACTTCCGGTTGCTACTGAGCGGACATGTTTGTGCGGACCTGTTCTCCCAAACTGGTAAGCAAATGACTGTCATTTTTACGTTATTTTCATTTTTACGTTATTATTATTATTATTATTATTATTATTATTATTATTATTATTATTTTTTTTTTAAACATTGATCTTAACTGATCACTGTGACTTTATTGCTTTTATCGTTATATATGCCTATGTTTGTGTACAGCACTTTGAGCTACATGACATGTATGAAAGGTGCTTTATAAATACTTACTTACTTGACCTATATACTGAATCATGTAATTGTTTTTAATCCATCATTGTAGTAATTGTAATTCATTGTAATTAATAACTGTTATGATATTTGTGTCCTTTGTTAACTCGTCATCACTGTAAATGAGGGAAACCTCAGTGCTTTCACGAGTATAAATAAAGGTTTGAAATGAGGGCGGCTACGTGGCGTAGTGGGCAAGGCGCTCGCCACGAATGACGGAGACGCTGGGCTTGCCTGTTCGAGCCCAGCGCTCCACATTGCTTTCAGTTTAGCTGGTCGTTCATACTAATACACATTGGCCGTATTAGGGGGTGGGAAACTGATGGGTGGGGATCGGGCGTTGTGGACAGCGACTCCTACAGGTCGGTTGGTGCGCCTGCGCAGTAGAATCAGGAAGTGTCGGGGGCAGCGTGAGCCTCCCACGCTAGGGCGGGCCATACTTTTTTTTTTTTTGGAAAATCAATCGAGTGGGGTGTCTAAAATATGTGTTTTTTTGTGGGGAATTCAAATATGGGATTATTTTTCTAATCGGATAACTCCTACCTACATTGTTTTGGATTTCAAAATGGCCGATTTGACCATTTTTCACCCCTTGGCCATACATGGATGCCAACATGAATCTGAAGGAAATCCTAACATGCAAGGTGTCTAAATGATGTGTTTCTTAATGGGGAATTCAAATATGAGTTCATTTTTGGGATAGGATAACTCTAACCTACATCATTTTGGATTTCAAAATGGCCGATTTTACCATTTTTCACCCCTTGGCCATACATGGATACCAACATGAATCTGAAGGAAATCCTAACATGCAAGGTGTCTAAATGATGTGTTTCTTAATGGGGAATTCAAATATGAGGTCATTTTTGGGATAGGATAAGTATAACCTGCATAATTTTGGATTTCAAAATGGCTGATTTTACCATTTGAAAAGAGAGTATTGTATTACAAAATTGCAAAGATAAAAAATATATGGGAAATCATTTATAATGACAAAGCCATCAAATGTATTAACAAGTGAACTGTATATAACTGGATACAACTCCAAAGATCAATAATAATAATACTAACAATAATAAATTGTATTTGTAATGCACACAAACACCTAAGTGCTAAATCTCGATCTCCTGACTTCTTGAACTTTGGTTCCAATATCTTGATTGGACTCATTCTTGGATGGCAAGATCTCCTACTGTACTGCTTTAGCCACCAACCTACAAACACAAACTTAAAGTCAACGTCAGCCATAAATAGGTGAGCTCTTTCCAGAACTACTCAGCAGAAACCTCTGTAACCATTTTAACAAACGTCTCAATGTATTGAGAAAATCCATGGGGCTCCATCAATCCTCTATCTTCTTAAAACATTGGAAAGGCAGGGGATGGAAAAGAAGGCAGAGAAAAGGAGAAGGGGCAAAGAAGAAAGCTTTGCAGCAGCAGACAAGGTTGCCAGGAAGGATGTTGAGAGCTTCCTTACAGTCCCTGAAGTTGAGCTCATTCCAGCAACTATCTGTTCCACTTTACACCAGAGAAAGCAACTAAAGAGGAGTCCCATGCAGAGAAGATTGCTAAGGTCCTGTTTGCCTGGCTGAAAGAGAGAGGTTCTGATAAGACCTTGTGGGCCATTGGAGGATACTCGACCAATGTCAACACTGGAGTGAAGGCAGGTGTAATGCTGGAGCTGCACCTGGGGAGAAAGCTGGTCTGGTTGGTGTGCAACCTGCACACTGGTGAACTTCCACTGCGCCGTCTCATTGTTGAAGTTGATGGGGCTACTCTGTCTGACAACAAATTGTCTCGGCCAATAGGACAGCTCCTTGATTCTGTTACAGACTTGGAGATCAATCCTAACTTCACCAGGATCTTCCTTGGCCCTCCGCTGATCAAGCTGCCTGAGAAGATCATTCAAGATCTCTCAACTGATCAACACTATGGCTATAAGCTGGTCTGTGCAATCAGGGATGGAGTGCTTTCTGCAAGGCTGGCTCTGCTGGAGATTGGACCGGTAAACCACAGCCGCTGGCTCACCACAGCAAACAGACTCCTCAGGCTCTGGGTGTCAAAGCATCAACTTAAAAGAAAGAACCTGAATAATCTACAATGCATTGTGGAATTCATCATTGGAGTGTATTATCCATGTTGGTTCAACATGAAGGTCAAGCACTCCTGGATCGAAGGGCCTAGGCACATCCTGTTTCAGCTGGACTGCCTCAAGTCTCAGATGAAGGAGGTGCTGGATGTTGTGATGCCAACTGTGAGAAGATCTGCTTGGTATGCCCACAGTGAAGCCATCCTCCAAACACTGCTGTGCTCTGAGGATCAAAAAGAGAGAATTGAGGGGGTGGAGAGAATCCTGGCCATCAGGGGAGAGGGGGATCCAGACACTCAGTTGGGAGACTCCTGTGTCATGATCAGAAGAACACCTCACATCAATAGTGACGCTTCCAGCATTGGTGGCTTAATCAGCTGGTCAGAAGATTTGTCAGAGCCACCTCTCACCTGCTCCCTAAGCACTTCCGAGGTGAAGAACTTAATCAACACCCCCATGGAGGTTCTCGACTGGCCTTGCCACACACAAAGCATCGAGAGGGTTGTTAAAATGGTGACTGAGGCCTCTGCTAAGTACTTTTCACAAGAAAAAAGGGATGGAGGGATCAGGGCTCAGGAGACCAGCAGGAGGCTGATGTCCAAGAATGAATCCAAGCAGGACTTGTGCAACCTGATCAAATTTAAGAAGATAGAGGATTGATGGAGCCCCATGGATTTTCTCAATACATTGAGACGTTTGTTAAAATGGTTACAGAGGTTTCTGCTGAGTAGTTCTGGAAAGAGCTCACCTATTTATGGCTGACGTTGACTTTAAGTTTGTGTTTGTAGGTTGGTGGCTAAAGCAGTACAGTAGGAGATCTTGCCATCCAAGAATGAGTCCAATCAAGATATTGGAACCTGGCAAAGTTCAAGAAGTCAGGAGATCGAGATTTAGCACTTAGGTGTTTGTGTGCATTACAAATACAATTTATTATTGTTAGTATTATTATTATTGATCTTTGGAGTTGTATCCAGTTATATACAGTTCACTTGTTAATAAATTTGATGGCTTTGTCTGTCATTATAAATGATTTCCCATATATTTTTTATCTTTGCAATTTTGTAATACAATACCAATGGGTTCAAATGGTAAAATCAGCCATTTTGAAATCCAAAATTATGTAGGTTATATTTATCCTATCCCAAAAATGACCTCATATTTGAATTCCCCATTAAGAAACACATCATTTAGACACCTTGCATGTTAGGATTTCCTTCAGATTCATGTTGGCATCCATGTATGGCCAAGGGGTGAAAAATGGTCAAATCGGCCATTTTGAAATCCAAAACAATGTAGGTAGGAGTTATCCGATTAGAAAAATAATCCCATATTTGAATTCCCCACAAAAAAAACACATATTTTAGACACCCCACTCGATTGATTTTCCAAAAAAAAAAAAGTATGGCCCGCCCTACGAGTCCCACGCGTTACTCCTCGCCACTGAGAGATCGAGCTGCGCAGGTGAAAAGATGAGACTGCTGTTACCTCAAGTACCGGAGGGGACTTGTGCTATGTATTACTTAGTCCACATTGCAGCCGGCTTGTGGGAGGCAAGAAACAGCGTTTGTGACAGGGGAGGGTTGAATTGGATGATACGAAATTGGGATGGGAGAAAAATATAGAAAATGGGAGAAAAAGTGGATACAAAAAAAATAAAGGTTTGAAATGAAATTTGTTGGACAGTTTCATTTAAAAAATAAAGCAATGTACAGTAATACCTTCTGTCACTTTTCTATCTGTTCATTGATGGATGGATCAATGTAGTCCATTGATCACATACTGCACTTTGCTAGTCTGGACTAGTCCTGTGAGCTCCTCTCCAGTTGAGCTTTTGCTGCTGTGGGGTTTAATCTGAAATAAAAGTGAAATCTAAAAATAGCTGCCGTCTGCACAGACACATTCAGTTTATAATGTTGTCTGACTTACACACTCGATAAGACGTTTAATGGGCACTGAAATGGGCACGAAAATTTACCTCTTAAGCCCGACGGGACCGGTACCAGTCCCAAAATGACATCACGTCATAAATCAACCTCTCCAGACTGACATAATTATCGTTTTTCTTTTCAAACGTATTCTAGAATAAACATCATAACCATGTCACAACAGCAGTTATAATGTATATTATCATCAATATATTAGTTTACCAATAGGTTAAAGTGTTAGATAGATTTTAGTTTTAGTTTTTCTGTTGTTTTGATCGCGAAAGTCCGCCATTTTGAAGAGGACATCCAGAGCTTTCAATGAGCGTTGGAATTTTTCAGAAATACACAGGCCTCTAGGTCAAAAAAAGCAAATGGGTTCTGTATGAATTTCTTTTATATCTCTTATTACTCGGGATAATATACCACAAAACTGAACGTTATTGGCATATATTGGAGCGCAGTTAGTTTGTCTCCCCTATTTTGAGCATTTAGCAACAATCAGATTCGAAATCAGTTTCAAATCACTCTGGCAGGAATAAGAAACCTACTGTACATACAGTAGATTTCATTATCTGTTCTTATGCACGCCTGGTGATACTAAATCCAAATTGAACTCAGGCATTTGAAAGATAAGATTTGGCACAATCCATAAATGTGTGAATTGGCTATAATAAGGTCATTTATAAGCCTGCTATTCTATATTCTATAATAATATTTCAAATTGCATTGGTCCAGATGGGAGAATTCAGTACTGTATCTACAAAACCTTCTGTTTTAATCAAATCTTCCCTTTATTCATTTCCTTAGATTTTATGTACAGGTGATTTCAAGAAGGTACTGAACGAGCTCAGTGGCAGTCTTTCATGTCTGGTCATTTTTAACATGGTGTTATTCACTGTCAAAGATGCAAATAAAAATCATAATTCATATTCTCCTTAGTTTCATACACTGGGAATACATTAACTGATGTCCATAGATGTCCCTAGATACCAAGAACATGCTAATGGACCTTGTAGAAGTGGAGCAATATTCCATTACGGTAGGTATGTATTTTAGGCGGATTTTCAGAAAATAGGGCTCAGGGCTTAAGAGGAAAAGAAAAAACATGTACATCAAAAGTAATGAAACAATGAAATAAATCACCCAGTAAGCTGGTTGGTTAGTGAGTCAGTCAGTTCTTTGCTTAAAGTGGACAATCACAAACTCATGTGTTTAAAGGGTAATGCCACCATTTTAAGAATTCACATACAGTATGTTCCTTCCTGTGCCCCAGGACACAGCAAGCCAACCAACCAGCCAGCCAGTCAGCCAGTCAACCAACTGGTCAGTCAGTCAGCCATTCAAGATCACATCACCTATACCTGTTCATCAATGCATGACAGATCATGGCTGTCATCATTGTTGCGTCATAATGCTAAAACTACCTGCTCTGGTCTTGTGGTGACAGGGCTGCACAGACATGCAGGAGAGGCGGCTCTGAGGCCAGGAAGTGAAAACCAGACATTATGGCCAAAAATATTTTAAACAAACAGCAGCAACTAGATACTTTGGACTTAAATGAAAGAAACCCTTCAACTGAGGCCAATGCCAGGTGGGAGGAGAGGATAGAAAAGGGGGAGCTGAGAAGAGGAGTGTGGGAATTGCTCTAGAGTAGAGCTGAGAGGAGGGCAAGGGACAGGAGGAGGAGGAGGAGGAGGAGGAGGAGGAGGAGAGGGGAGCAGAGATGAGAGGAGTTGCTCTAGAGAAGAGCTGAGAGGAGGGCGGCCGGGTAGCGCAGCGGACTAAGCATCTGTCTACCACCGCAGAGACACTGGTATCGAATCCAGCTGTCAGCGGTGCCTCCGGCTTGGCCGGTCGTCATACTGACACAATTGGCAGTGTCAGCGGGAGGGAAGCTGGTGGGTGGTAATCTGGTCGTTGTAAACAGCGACTCGCACAGGTCGGTCAGGGCGCAGTGGAGCGGCAGAGATGAGGAGGACAGGGGAGTGAGGGGGGTAGGAGAGCTGAGGAGGACAACAGGAGAGGGAGGGGTATAGAGACAGGAAGGAGAGCTGAAGAAATCTCCAAAAATATTTTGTAGGATCAGGATAGTAGGACCGCAACGAGGATCAGCCACTAAGACGGTGGTTTCCTGTGTGTGTGTGTCATCACCCAGTATGTGTGTAGTAGGGCTGCACGATTTTGGGAAATAATCTAATTGCGATTTTTCTGACAGATATTGCGATTGCGATTAAATTTAAAATCGATTAATCGTGCAGCCCTAGTGTGTAGTAGTACGTCTGAACCATCTCAACACCTAGCTAACAGGTGGTAGCAGGCAGAAGGCCTGAGTTCAGGTTCAGGACACCCAGGACACAGACACATTGAAACATAGAGACACAGAGACACAAAGACGGAGAGAAGGAGTACAGGCTGGCTTCAGACCAGATTAGACCCATCACAGTGCATCTATATCGGACCTGATGACCAGAAAGCAGGCGACAGCTCGGAGACAACTACTAGAAGACCGACAGTAAATTACCAGACATTTTGGCCAAATTGTTTCAAGTAAACAGCAGCACATACGGCTTGGTGTGTCTGTTCGTTTACTTCCTACAAGCCTAAATGGATGACCAGAGAATCAAACGTTATTATTTGCCTTCATTAGCTGGTCAAGCCAATGAAGCCATCTTGAAAGTCCACCGCTCTTCATTCATCACGTCCTATAAACCTCTCTCTCCCCCTCTCCTTCTCTTTCCACTTCAATCAACTGAGGAGAAGTAATGAGGCATTTGACATTGAGGACTGCTCTCAAGCAGGGATAGGTCAAAATAGGCCATTACAGGGTCCTCTCCCTCTAACTGGCTGCTGTATAACAGCAGGGTTTACAGTTTCCCATACATAATCCTACATGGATTTGGTTGTGGCTCCACACCGCAGTGTCAACACGGACCCACGACAACTAGACACCATAACATATTAACGGTCCCACTACTTTTCTTTAGCATCCAGAAAACAGTGTTTCTAGGAGCTCATTTATATATATATATTATTAAATATATAATAACTTAGTTCTGCTAGTAGAACACATTGAAATTAAATACCAGTAAATTGACAGAAAAAAACAAGGTAACTCCTAGTACTACACCCCTTAACTTGACTAATATGCATGCTAGTGTTGAACGTTTATGAGTGTTCTTTTAACATTTTATTTATACAGCAGCTTAAATATAGCCACTGTGCACCACAGCGCTGGCCCGTGGCAGCTCATTGAGTTGCCTTCCTGTAAAACCTGACTCAACTTTTTACATGGAAAAAAGCCCTTCGGCCCCCCCCCCACAAAAACAACATCCTTTCCTTTCTAATCTAATGGTCCACTGGCCCCGGGGGGCTTCCTGGATAAACAGCCTCTATTAAAACCAATCAAAACCCAACAGACCACCATTATCAGCAAATCACAGCTAAGTACATTAGAATAAAGGTCAGCGACAGCCAATTAGAGTTAAGTATAGAAAAATACAAGGTCTAGGGCCGCCCCAGGCGACAACCATATAACGGGGACAGATAACATAGAAGATAGAATACAATTACACTAAACCAACAGAAAAACACTAAAGCTGTCTATTGACCCAAGGCGGACTATTATAGGTTTACACAAAAACACACCCTAAAAGATTTAAAATGTTATTCCCATGACTTTTAGACGCTTCAATCAGTATTACGAATGTTCACAACTCTTCACAATATAAGAATAAATTCACAGCTGGCATCTAATGTTAGGTTTGTAATTTGTATACAATGTGCTCTTGGTGGGTTAAAAAATGAACAAAATGGGCAAAAAGAGAGCATCTTACCAATACATTACCTGGAGGTACCGCTATGTGGCCTATTCCCTATTTCTTCCTCTTAAATCTAAAAATCTTGAAAATAGAAATTGAATCAAATCAGGTAATCAGTCTAAGTTTACTTCATTTTTTTTTGTGATACATTTTTTTTTATGTCTCTAAGTTTACTTCTGTCTCTCCTCTCCTGTGGAGTTTCCTCTCCCTCTGCAGGAGGCCATAAAGCCATTGTAAAATATCCCTCAGATCCCTGGAAATCATGAGCCATGAACCCAACGATCTCTGCACGGTCTTAGTTAGTCTCAACCCAACGATCTCTGCAATGTGTCTAGTTAGTACCAGCAGTCCTCAACCCAATAGTCAAGTCAAGTCAAGAGTTTTATTTGTCACGGCATACAAGCATACAGTGAAATGCGGTGGGTCATGCCCGCAACGATTGTGCAATAATACAAGTAATAAGAAAGGATCTCTGCACCGTGTCTAGTTAGTACCAGTGGTTCTCATCTCAACTAGGGATGGGACTTTCTAGCAAAAGTGATATTCGAAAATCGCTGGTTCTTAATATCGAATATTCATATTGGTGAACTAGAACACGAGGCACACCAGTTGATGACCACTACTCTAAACCTAGAACACGAGGCACACCAGTTGATGACCACTACTCTAAACCACAGAACTAGAACACGAGGCACACCAGTTGATGACCACTACTCTACCACAGAACTAGAACACGAGGCACACCAGTTGATGACCACTACTCTAAACCACAGAACTAGAACACGAGGCACACCAGTTGATGACCACTACTCTAAACCACAGAACTAGAACACGAGGCACACCAGTTGATGACCACTACTCTAAACCACAGAACTAGAACACGAGGCACACCAGTTGATGACCACTACTCTAAACCACAGAACTAGAACACGAGGCACACCAGTTGATGACCACTACTCTAAACCACAGAACTAGAACACGAGGCACACCAGTTGACAACCACTAGTTGAACAGAAAGAACAGTGATCTGGGCGGCTACGTGGCGTAGTGGGCAAGGCGCTCGCCACGAATGCGGAGACGCTGGGCTCGCCTGTTCGAGCCCAGCGCTCCACATTGCTTTCAGTTTAGCTGGTCGTTCATACTAATACACATTGGCCGTATTAGGGGGCTGGAAACTGATGGGTGGGGATCGGGCGTTGTGGACAGCGACTCCTACAGGTCGGTTGGTGCGCCTGCGCAGTAGAATCAGGAAGTGTCGGGGGCAGCGTGAGCCTCCCACGCGTTACTCCTCGCCACTGAGAGATCGAGCTGCGCAGGTGAAAAGATGCGACTGCTGTTACCTCAAGTACCGGAGGGGACTTGTGCTATGTATGACTTAGTCCACATTGCAGCCGGCTTGTGGGAGGCAAGAAACAGCGTTCGTGACAGGGGAGGGTTGAATTGGATGATACGAAATTGGGATGGGAGAAAATATAGAAAATGGGAGAAGTGGATAAAAAAAAGAACAGTGATATATAGTCTCCTAGAATCTCCTAAAATGGCTGCCATATAATTATGCTTCTGTGGAAACAATGGACCCCCCCTGACCTTTGCCCCGGTGTGCACAGTGATCCCTTGCAGTTGCTCTCTGGTGCATCGCTGTAATCTCATACAGTAGGCCGATACCAAAGCTAATATTCCTATCATATCATAATGCATTATCAATGTAGATACTATTTTCACAAATGTTCAGTGTATTAAGACTCTTTCTATGATTTCTAATTTCTATGATAGAGGACAAAAAGTTAAAAGTAAGTGGCAGTATGACTTCTAACTGCATTGTGGTAGTAAGTAACGCTGTGACTGATTGTCTCTTAGAATGCTATTGCTGGGTGCTGGTAGGGCTGGGCGATATGGAAAAAAATCATATCGCGATAACGATATGATAATTTTATTTTATTTCTCGATATCGATAATTATCTAATTGTTATAAGTATATATATATATATATATATTTTTTTTTAACAACAGATGTATGTTTATTTTGCAGCAATTCTTTGTCATTGCCGCCATCTTTAGTGTTACATCCCCTCACACTCCAGTTCTCAGGCTGCAGCTGGTTTAAAAGCTAAAGTAAACCGGCTTCTCTGCTGGCTGTGGCTCCAGAGGAGTTGAACAGTTCTGGCTCTGCTAGTTTATTTTCGATCTTTTGGCGCTTTTTTGGTGGACAAACCACCGCACATGTGCACTGTGACTCGTGACTGGAGTCTAGTTCTGCTAGCACACATAGCCTACTGTGTACAGACGGTTTCAAACTGTATTTTAAATTAGAAAGCAAACAAAATAAATGGACAAGAGAAAAAGAAATCTGAATTTGGTCAGTATTGTCATTTGGACAAGCAAAGCCATTACTTTAAGTTGCAGACAAGAAAGACAAGTCTGTCCACTGTCTCTGGTTTTAAAACTGCCCTGTTGCAGGTAAAAAAAAACAAAAAACGATTAGATTTTTTTTTTATTTCGATATTCGATATCGATTATTAAAATATATCGCGATATTTATCGTTATCGTTATATCGCCCAGCCCACCGTGCTGGCATTATATTTTAGATACTGTATTAATATTCACAATGATGTTCAAAGTCTACTAACAACACTATTGTAATGTCATACATGGCAGTCAGTCAACAAGCAGCAGCTGTAAGAGCAAACATAACCAACACACACAGCATAGCAAATAACACCAAACATTAATAAAAATTAAACACCAACCAACACAACATAGGAAATAATACCAAACATTAATAACCAACACAACCAATAATTTTTTTAACTAAAAGGTAATCATAATCAAATTATAGAAACAAACTTAACTACAAATTCATAAACACACCACTACTATAATCTACTACACTATACACACAACCAAACAGCCAAAACAGTACAGTAAGCTACCAAACATTCCATAAACTGGTTAAGCGACCACTTACTGCTTATCTACTGTAATTGACGTGGATCAACACAAGCGTTATACAAGGCAAACGGAAAAGTGGCCCCACTACTGAATCTGTGAGTGACATCTCACACTCACTCGTTCACCCATTGCTCTATGATAACTATTTCCTAAAAAGAGTGCTCCTAAATCAACATATTTAGTAGAAAGAAATTAATTTCCATGATTTGTGGAAAATAATTGAATTAAGAATATGAAATGACAACTGATAATGAATAATAATGGGCCTAATATCAATAAATAACCATAACAAATGTGGCTTATAAATACACTATGTTAATAGTTTTGTAATTTTTAATACTTTGCATAAACATTGCAAAGTAAAACATGAAATTATTATGTTTGACTGTCTCTTAACCTGCATACAGTCTGCATTTCTACTGCATATTTACCAAAGAACAACAAACATTTGTTAGCAGAAAAGACAATGATCATACCTAAAATAAATGTAATTTTAATCAAAACATTTATGAAAAGAAAAAAGGAATAGACTACTTCAATCTACATGCAGGTGGCCTGTTGCACTTTACTGCTACATTTGCACTCTGGTTGGATGCCAAACTTCTTTTTGTTGTACTGTACTTGTACTTGTACTAGCTGTATAATGACAATACATTTTGAATCTATTCTAATCTCATTTCTAAAGCAAACCACTTTTTACTTCAGTATCCTATGAATACACAAATCCAACATTTAACATGCATCAGCCTATACTAATCTTTATTAGCCTCTACTAATCTTTATTAGCCCATAATAATCTTGAACTTTGTCCAAACCAGTGGCGGTAGCACCATGTTAAAACAAACCCAAGATTCTGCTACAGATTAACTATGAACTAAATCAATTATAGAGAGATTTTTTTTTGAATTGAATGATAATCTACCTGTGGATGTCTGTGTTGCAGCAGCTTGAGGTACTCCAGTCTAGAGGTGTGTGTGCAGGTGTGTGAGTGAGAGAGAGAGAGAGTGTGTGTGTGTGTGTGACTGTGTGTGTGTGTGCGTGTGTGTGTGAAAGAGAGAGAGAGAGCAAGAAAGAGTGTGCGCATGTGTGTGTGTGTGTGTGTCGAGTCTCAATGTCCTGCTACAATGGGAGGGAGTGTGGAAGTAGCAAAGTCAATGTAGCCTATGCGTGTGCATGTGGGCGTGTGTTTATGTGTGTGTGTGTGCATTTTATGACAGACCCACTCATGTGACCATTCCTCCAACACAGATATATCTTCCAACAAATTACAAAGCTGTATCTTCCCACATCCTACTGAGACAGCAAATCACAGCTGGCGTAACCCAGTGTTCTGATTGGACGGTGTGAGAGTTCCTTCCTGTTTATGGTATCTGCTGAGGGTGCACTCAAGATGTCAGAACTTTTAAAAAAGGGAAAATCCACCTTATAATAGAAGTCCCATATGTCATTATTTCTACCGCTCAGTTTCAATTTGCGAGCATGAGCAAGTCTCTCACCAAAAAAACAACAATGCAGATTTATTTTCCACATAATCTCACACACATCCAAAAACTAAACAGTTTTGCACACATTAATTCAGTTTGACAGGTATTGAGAGTAAATTAGTTTGAATATAGTCACCACTCACCAGTTGTGTTGTGTTTATTACAGCTCAATAAAACGATATATGAGAATACCTATAAGAAGGTATTCAAATGTTTTCATCTACATCATTTCATGGTGCTGTAATTAACACAACAGAAGGATTCAAGGTATAACTGTTAACATAACTAACTGTTCAGTGTTTCCCCTAGGAATCACCTAGGAATCAGGGGGGGTGGTAGGCCCCCCATAAACTACTAATGTTGTCGCGGGGCGCGCGTGTCACGGATACGTGGTGTCAACAGTGTCGTCATTGACGTGCGCAGTAAGGCGGTTGTTAGTATCGGTGCATTTCTCTACACTGAGCTGAAATGAAATTATTGCACATAAATTAGGTAAATAAATATTAACAATATTTATTTACAACACATAAATTAACTTATTTACAATTATACATACAGTAGTGACAACACACATGAACTATTTACAATACAGGGAGGCACATACAACACTTATAACTATTTACAACCAGTGTCAGAGCGAGCGCACTCAAGTTGTTCAGAAATTCTGAGGGCTCAGAGGGCACACTGGACGCTCTGACTCAAGTCTGACTGAAGAGTCAGTTTATCAGAGCGGAGCAGATTTTCAGAGTGAATTTATTAACTCACCTTAATTAGGGCCATATGAAATCCGTTTTTATCTTTTCCTGTTTTCGGATATGAATTTTCCTGTTTTTCGGATTTCTCGGTTTTCAATTGTCCCGTTTTCAGATTTCTCTGATTTTAAATTTTTTCCTTTGGATTTAACCAAAAAAACAATACAAAATTATGTTTTTATAACTAACTTTAATAACAGTACATCTGCAAACAGTGCCAGTGTAGTTCAATGTTCAGTGCCAGTTCAGTTAAACTTATGAGGTTTCTTTTTTTCAATTCAGTTCAATGCAGTTCAACTGCCAGTGCAGTGCAATAACTAAATAATAATTAAATAGTTAAATAATAAAATAATAATTTGTTTAAAATAAATTAGATTTTTTTTTGTATGTAATTTATTTCAAAGAGATGTCCTTTAAAGGTTCATGCTTCTCCCCATCTCTGGCTGACATCACCATTGTGAATCATGATGGTTAGGCCTTTGTGTTTTCCTCAGTGATGGATTCTCTTTCGTCGGTCAGCAGCGTTTTGTACTTGCTGAAGCTTCTCTCTGTATAATTTCTTTTCACACACACACACAACACACACACACACACGTATATGAACTATCCAATTCATATATCAACTTATATCAACTATCCAGTTCGTTTTAATAGTGTAATGTTTGGTTATTTGAAGGAGAGAGAGAGAGAGACTGAGACTTGTTACGCACGACGCTAGTCAGTCTCGGAATGGATTTGGTAGCTTTTTTCTGCATCTCCGTAGACCGTGCCACGCCACCGTTTTAAAGTCTTAGTGAAGATTGATTTATATGAAAACAGATTTATGTATAATTTAGCTAGCTCGTCAACGTTACTGTTGGTACTGTTGTTACTGTTGTTACTGATTAAAAAAAAGTAATTTTTTTTTATAATTATCTTTTTTTTCTTATAATTTTTTCGGGAGTGGCAGGGGGTCCGAAGGCAATGGTAGGGGAAACACTGCTGTTCCTATATGACTCATGCAGCATGGCATTGTTTTTAGGTGGCATCATTTTCTTAAATTGTTATGAATGCATTGCAATGAGCAGATGACTCACTCACTGCCATATGTTTAAAAACAAAAACTACGGAGGTTAAAAACTGTCTGAGTCACGTAATTGTGAGTCTGTAATTACATGCGTGTATTCTGCCCTGTTGACTATTGTGATTCTTGAAGTGGTACTTTTATAATGAAGTTTTAACACTGAAGTGACATTTTTAACACCCACCCTCCTCAAACAAACAAAAATTCCATGAACCCACAAATTCTATCTAGTCAGTGTCACTTGATGACATCATCACAAACTCAAGTCTTGCTGCTCTGATTTCCAGCTTGGGGGAAGAAAATGTACCTCACCCCCCCCCCCCCCTTTTCTTGATCCTCCAATCACAACTGATGCTTTCCTTGGACAAACTCGAGGAAGCAAGTAAGCAACAGTTGTAATTGGAGGATCAAGCGGGGGAGGGGTTTGAGATAGGGCTATTTGAGGGCTATTTGTGTTGTGACTTCAACCAATCAGATTGATCTCTCTTTTCCCGACGTTGCCCGATCTCTCCACGCAGATTCGACATGCCAAAATGTCCCGACTCACCCCGACGTTAGCCGACATACGGAAAACACCACACCAACTCGACTACAGACAGTCCCGACCCTAACCGACGTTCCAGACCGCCTTGGCATGTACCCCCCCCCCCCCTTTTTTTTCATTTTTTTTTTTTTAGCGTTTATCGCTTTTCTGGTCAAGTATGACCGACAGAAACAGGTTGAAACGGGATGTAGAGCAGGGGAAGACATTCTGAGAAATGACGGCGGGTCCGGGAATCGAACTCGTGTCCCCCAGATCCGTGACGAGCACGGTTTTCCCCGACGCAGAAATAGCGCCGAGATATGCGGTGAGCTACTGGAGCTCCCCTATGTACCCCCCCTTTAATGGGAATTTAATGAACTGTTCAAGATCATTGGAATAGCACAATGCAAATTCGGTTTTAGGGTGGATTTTCAGTGTCCACATCATAGGGCTGGGCGATTAATCGACTTTCAATTATAATTTTGGCTTCCCACGATTATGAAAACAAGATAGAGATAGAATGATTATTGTGCCATATGCTACGTTGCTCTCATTTTGTCTTGTGTTGTAAATGCAGTGCGCTCCGCCCCTCCCCCCAAGCCCAAACAGTAGTTTCAGCTCGTTTTGAGAGGGAGGAGGGAGCCACGGCACATATCTACGGTTATTTTGTAAGAAAGGTAAAAACAAATCCAGTTATCGTCATACAATGTTCTCAAATGATTGAGTAATCGTGTTCAATGTCAGCGCTACCTTATCAGAGCCTGAATTGAGGCATAGAACATTCACACCGAGCACATGTTGCCCCTCAGTCCTGACAACCATGACCTCTTATCTGGTCAGAAATGCCCCAGCAGCACCCAGCTGACTTGAACTCTGCTTCACACACATTGACCAGAGGGGCAGGGAGGCTGTCCTTTGACCAGGCAAACAACAGAAAGGTGTATGTAATGTGTTTTTTGGTATGTGGGTCATCCTCCACTAATGAAATTAGATATAAAACTTTGTTGAGTAGCCAAATCAATTACTAGTTGATTTAACTGATAGCCTACCAGCAAAACATTTGTTTCCCCACATGCAATCATGCAGAAGGACCCCTTTAAATCTAGTGATTACCAGAGGTGTTTTTAGGAAATAACTCATTCAGCATAGAACAAAGCATTAAAAATTACAGTCCACTAAGACCAAACTGACGGATCAGATCAGACAGAGAGGGGGCAGCCCTAGTTGTTATACACTTTTTCCTGTGGCTGGAGGGAGAAAATCAACCCCTGAATACAGTGGGAACACTTTCGGGGGAACAATAATAATAATTATGTTTAGAAATATAAAATTTTAATAGGGATGCACCGATATGAAAATTTGCCACCAATACCGATTGTTCAACTAACACAATCGGCCGATACCGATATTTGTGGCAAATCTTTTTTTAAATATTTTTTTTTTGTAATATATATATATTTTTTTAAGAAACGACTGTATATTTGTGTTACAAATTGTGCTCACCGATATGAACATAGGGCTCTTTACTTACTTAAAAAAAGGAAACAATCAAGAAATAGCACTATCTCTCTCCCAGTATGTTCTGCAGGGCTGCAGCTAGATACTAGTTCTCCCAGTATGGTCTACCGGCTGGGCTGCAGCTGGATAATTGTCTCAAACAGAGTCTCAACCAATGAAATTTTGATTGACAGTCGATTCTGCCAATTACGTCACACACCGCTTGCACCCGCCTCTGCTGTTACCACCAATCGGCAAGTGCGTATACATTTTTTACTTCTGCTTTTGTCCGCCATTGATTTTGACGAGAGAGGTTTTCTAGAACAACAACGGCGCGGCCGACGTTTAGCTTTTAGCTCCGCAGGATGACTTAAATGAGGCATAATGATTTTACTGCAACGATTGTTATAATAAAACAAAGCCTTTCTATACATGTGTCTGATTGAAAACTTTATTAACAGATTGCAGAATGGGTAAAACTCAGGGCTCTATGAACGGAAGGAACTGAGCTAGTATGAAGGCGTGCTTGCTACGTTCGGGTAAATAATATGCTGATGTTATTTGATTGATTGATTGATTGATTGAAAACTTTATTAACAGATTGCAGAATGGGTACAGTACAGTACAGCTCAATACAATTGTTAAGGGGATGCAGACCAGAGAAAGACTTTCGTCTTGTTTACATCAGGGTCCCCCATTTTCAATTCATCGTAACATATATGACATACATGACATACAGATAGACAGTACTGCTACATCTATACATTTATGACATACCAGATTTGCAAATACAGTACCGTTTGTGATACAAAAATAGTCCAGAAAAAAAAGAGTATATACATTTGACGTAGAAACTGTACATTGGATTGGGTAGGTGGGGGGGACTGTACATTGGAGGTGGTTGGGTGGGTGGGGGGGGGGGGGGTTGGGTAGGAGTGGGGGGGGGGTTGGGTAGGAGGGGTGGGTGGGGGACACTGTACAACTGTACAAACAAAACTGTACATTGGAACATTGACAAGACCATACTTGGTAATTTACTGTACATTGGAGGGGGTTGTGTTCGGACATTTACAGGGGCCAGTTTCGAGTTGCAGTCTCCCTTAGGTGTTTTTTGAGAGTGTTTTTGAAAGTGGGTAGTGATTCACATTCCTTTACAGCTTTGGGTAGGGCGTTCCACATTGATGTGGCATAATTGCGAAACGTGTTTAGTCCCTTGTTTGAGCCGAATCTTGGTTTAACATGATTTGTGGAGCTCCCTCTGGTGTTGTGATCGTGGTATTCACTGACCTTTGGGAAGTATTTTGACATGTACATGGGTACCTTGGTCGTGTAGTGTATCTTGTAGACCAGGCCCATTGCAAGTTGCTGTACTCTGTCGTCTACTCTAAGCCATCCTAGGTTGTCAAAGTGGGCATGGGTGAGGTGGGTTCTAGGAGTAAGGTCAAGCAGTAGTCTGACCAGTTTGTTTTGAGATGTTTGTAATTTTGTTTTTAGCGCCTTTGAGGTGCTTTGGTACCATGAGGTGCAAGCATAGTCGTAGTACCCTTGAATGAGTGCTCCTGCCAGAGTCTTCAGGGTATTCTTGTTTACCAGTGAGGAGATCCGGTACAAGAATCGAGTTCGTTGGTTGACTTTTTTTATTACATTGGATGCCATTTTGTCACAGGAAAGATTTGCCTCTAGGATGGAACCCAGGTAGGTAATATCTTCTTTCCTTGTGACAATATTGTCACCCACTGTAACTGAGAAGCCGTCGGTCTTGCTGAGTTTGTTATTTGAACCGAAGAGAATGGACTCTGTTTTGCCCATGTGTAATGATAGTTTGTTATCAGCGAGCCATATGCAGATTTTGCCTAGTTCTGAGCTGAGGGTTTTTTCAACCTGTAACTTGTTCTTGTCAGAGACCAGCAGGGCTGAGTCGTCCGCAAACAGGAACAAGTTGCAGTCACAAGCTGACGACATGTGTAACGTGTAACACTAACTATATAACGTTAATGCCACAAAACGAATGCCTTGTTAATCATAAGTAGTAACTTTGATGCAGTAGCTTGTGTGTGTGTGTGGGGGGGGGACTGGGGACCGTTGTGGAGGTCGCGAGTGAACTTTTTTTTGTCTTTTGACGCTACACAAATTGGATATTTATCGGCTACTGCCATCGGCACATTCGAGCTTATCGGCCGATAGGCCGATTGCAGTCAACAAGGCACTTATCGGCCGATACTGATACCCGACCGATACATCGGTGCACCCCTAGATTTAAATAAATAAAATATTATAATTAACCATTATGTTGATTGAACATCAGTTACGCAAGACCTGATGCAGGGAAATCCATCCCGAATAGCTTCTTCCCAATGACACATTCATTAAAGAACTACAGTGCCTTGCAGAAATATTCATCTGTATTTTTATTGCAAATCCACATGATCAAACTACATTTTCTTTTTTAAAGATGTATTTTTAGCATTTTTACAGCTTTTTCCAGGTCAGACAGGACCGGCAGAGAGGAAGGTCGGGAGAAGATATGGGGGGGGAAAGACATGCGGAAAATGTACATCGGGTTCGGGAGCTGAACCCGGGTAGACGCGTAGCACTGCAGTGCGTTACATGGTGTGCCACCCTGGCGCCCCCAAACTACATTTTCAAAACGAAAATTGGATATTTGTCAGCAGATATTTTAAAGAAAATTAAGAACTGGAATATGCTGCTTGCATAGTATTCAGATTTTTTTGGGTAAGTATTTACCAGCTTTGCACACTGTTTGGGAGTTTGCCTGTTCTTCTTATGCAGATATGCTCCCGATTGTTGGTTGGTTTCAAGTTTCTTTAATAGTCGTCATACAGAAGTACAGAATACTTTAATACAAAATGCTTCTTTCTGTTACGCTCCAGAGACTGTGCTAGACAAGATAAGTATGAAATAAAATAGTATAGCATGTAAAAATAGAAGTAAAAATAGAAGTCACGTACGTAGACAGTGTTCAGTATATACATATGTACAATTCGTTCGATGCAGAATAGAAGTAACTGAGTTACCATACAATATACTATGCAATATACTAATATACAATATACTATATAGTGCAAAGCAGAGATGGGATGAGGTACAATTTAGGTACAATTTACAGTAAGGTGTACTGAGGTATGGGTTGTAGTGCAAATCCTTTACCAATAAATATAAAGTGTGTTTAGGTGTTCTAAAGTGTGGAGAGTGGGTGCTGCAGTGTGTTGTTTGTTTAAAGTGAGTGTGTGCGTGTGGATGTGTGTGTTGTGAGTGCATTTGCATAGTGTTATTGTTCGTTGAGCAACCTGATGGCCTGGGGATAGAAGCTTCTTCTGAGTCTTTCTGTGCTTGCCATGAGACTCCGGTATCGCTTGCCTGACCGCAGCAGTTCAAAGAGGCAGTTGTTTGGGTGGCTGGAGTCCTTGATAATTCTCTCAGCCTTACCCCTGCACCGCTTGTTGTAAATGTTCTGGAGAGTGGGAAGCCCCCCTCCAATTGTGCGTTCGGCTGAACGTGCCACTCTCTGTAGTCTGCTACGATCTTGTGCGGTGCTATTCCCAAACCAGGAGGTGATATTGCCAGTCAGGATGCTCTCTATTGTACATGAGTAGAAGTTCTTAAGGATCTTCTGACTGACTTGGAACTTCCTTAGGCGCCTGAGGAAGTAGAGGCGTTGTCGTGCCTTCTTCACAACACTGTCAATGTGTGTGGTCCATGTCAAGTCCTCGGATATGTGGGCTCCGAGGTACTTAAAACCGTTCACTCTCTCAACCGGTGCCCCGTCGATGCTGAGGGGGCTGTAGTCCCTGACCCCCGACCTCCTAAAGTCCACAATCATCTCCTTTGTTTTGCTGATGTTGGATGCCGCTTGTGGGTAGCGATTTTTCAAATAGTCATGAACATTCTCAAATGGGATTGAGAGTAGGCTTTGACTGGGCCGCTGACATTCACCTCTTTGTTGTCAAGCCACTCCGAGGTGTGCGTGGGATCATTGTCCTGCTGAAAGGTGAACTTTCTCCCAAGCTTATTATGCAGTATTTCCATGTATTTTGCTCTATACATTCTGGCAAAATACAGACATGCTTTGAGATGGTTCTTTTCTTACTAGGGCTGACCCCTATTAGTCGATTAGTCGACTAATCGGTCGAAAGGAGCCGTAGTCGACTAGCCAACCTCTTAGTCGAATATATTTAAAAAAAAAATATATATATATATAATATATATTTTTTTATCATTCTTTCCAAAAGAAAAGAGGCCTAGAAGCGTGGCTAACGCTAATGGCACGCATACCAGAAGCTAACTGCCTACGAAAACAGGCACAGAGGCACTGAAGAGGATTTCACCCATCTAATGAACACACTAGACTAGACAAATATCAAGATGTATCCATCAGTGGACCAATTGCATGCTTTTGCAGAGGACAAGAAGCCTTCAGTCGACTCCTTCAGACATTAAGCACCCCCCACAGCGCAAATGGAATGATAAAAAAAAAAAAATATATATATATATTTTTAATTTATTGTAAAAATAGTATAATTTTATTATTTTTTTTTAGTCGACTAATGGCACATTTTGGCCAATCATAGTCGACCATTAGTCGGGGACAGCCCTAGTTCTTACTCTCTTTCAGCAATGTCTTATTCCAGCTTTATGCAGAGCTCTTGATATTGTTAGACCGTTCTCTCCACTCTCTGTGGCACCTACAGCACTCTACTGGTCTCTACAGATTACCTCCAGCAACATCTCTCACCTACAGCACTCTACTGGTCTCTACAGATTACCTCAAGTTCAAGTTTATTTATTAGTTGTCATACAAAAATACAAAATACTTTTATATGAAATGCTTTTTTTCTGGCAACATCTCTCACCTACAGCACTCTACTGGTGTCTAGTACAGATGACCTCTGGCAACATCGCTCACCGACAGCACTCTACTGGTCTCTACAGATTACCTCTGGCAACATCTCTCACCTACAGCACTCTACTGGTCTCAACAGATTACCTCTGGCAACATCTCTCACCTACAGCACTCTACAGATTACCTCAAATTCAAGTTTATTTATTAGTTGTCATACAAAAATACAAAATACTTTTATATGAAATGCTTTTTTTCTGGCAACATCTCTCACCTACAGCACTCTACTGGTCTCTAGTACAGACACATTGCATGGCATATGAAACATAGAAATGTAGAGGCCTAGACATATTAAAACACATTTGTCTTGACTCTAAGCGGGCGAGCTGCATGTCGCAAACAATTATTAAAAGTCACTCGCCAAAAGTCAAATCTAAACATGCATTTAACAAATTATAAAAATGTTCTAAACATGGTTTTATATGAAATTAATAAATAAACAAAAAAAACAAAAAATCTACTTATGTCCAATAGGCATAATTATTAAATAACAGATTACGTGCATAAAACGCTGAAAACAACCTAACGAAGCAACAATAGTATTTTGTAATGAGGCTATTATTATTATTATTATTATTATTATTATTATTATTATTATTATTATGCAACAAGATAGAACATAAATAGCCTGTCTCAGACTGCCTCACATGGTCCCGATTCCAGCCTGGGGAATCTCCCCGAATTGACTTTCCACCAGTCAGTCGGATTTGTAATTTTGTATCCAGGGATGGGGAATGGCTTCTTTTAACCATTTTGAGAGGTGGTCAGCCATATGTCGACCCGGTAAACTTCTAACGTAGTTGGCAACACCGCAGTGGTGAATCGCCAGTTCTCGGTGTAGCTCTCCTCGATGCGCAAGGTGGTTGTCGTGCCTCAGGATGGGATATGGCACGCTGGCTCAAGCAGGTGTATCATTTGCCGAAATCCTTCGCCGTCAACCATATCGATCATGCGGTTTTAAATAATTGCGCAGACTGGCTTGGGTTATTTTTACAAAATCAACACTTCTCTTAGCCCGCTTAATTTTGCGAGTTGCCGTCGCTAGTGTTTTCCCCCCTTGCTTATTTTCCAGACGCGGATGTACCGGTAGTCGCTTCCTCGTCATAGTTGTATTGCGCCCTCTATCTGTTCATTGAAACATGCTTTGAAAATACACCATACTGACGGCTACAATGTAATAAGAGACAGACAACATTGTAACATATCATTGTTTGATCGAGTAAATGTCATGTGTTAGATTAAATCCTTAACACATTGATGGCCACGGGTATTAGACGGCCCCACTCTATAAGGCCAGCATATCATAATAAGGTTTCATTGTGCGTGAGGCTGTTTGTAGAGCTAAATCTATACTTTATATTATTGCTATCTGTCCATTCTCATTGTCAATTGATGGCTTAAAGAAATAATTTCTTCATCAATACGTTCCCATTTTATAGCGTCGTGAATATAAGCATTATATGGGATTGGTCTGGTAAATTTCCTGCAAAACGAGATACAGGCTGCTAAGCTAATAACGTTAAATCCAATGGCGTTTCGGCCCTACAGAAGCTAGAGCTAAAAATCAAAATGCATATGATCGATATCATGTTCCACCATGAATGCATGAAAGGGGGGCGGCGGGGGACGTCGTTTCTGATTATTGATTACCAATAACGGCATTAGCCTCAGTAGCCGTATTCGCTGACCGGGTGGATGGCTATCAAAGCAAGGCCCAATTGGGCTGTAATTTATATGAAAAAGATCTTACCTGTAGCCGGTTGGATTGCAAAAAGGATTTCCCAGTTATCGATCGCCATCTGGTAGATCCATGTCCATTGGCTGATGCTATATTCCTTTACTGCACACTGAATTCAACTCCCAAAACGTACTCCATGCTACACGCATAGATTCAGCCTAACAGCAGGACTCTACGCTAACCTTTTTCACTAGGGGCACAGGTGCTCCTAAATGAAAAAATTTAGGAGCACACAAAGAAATTTAGGAGCACCCACAAATATTTAGGAGCACAGTGAAAATATTTCAAGTAACAGAGTTTATTATAATTTTTTTAAATAAATGTATATTTGTACCGTGAGTGCATGTGCAAACGGGAACGGGACACAGATCTGTGCAATAGCACATACCACCAAAGTCACTGACCCACTGTGTGCGTGTGTGTGTATCATCTGCGTGTGCAAACGGGAATGGGACACAGACATTTGAACTATTAATTAAGTGATTAATGCCTACTGTGGCAAAGTTGTAGCCAACAACTAGGCCTAAGGCCTAACAAAATTAATAGTTGGTTTCAGGTTGCCGACCGACCCTGCCGATTTAGGTGCGACCCAATATATTTTATGAGTTTAAAAAAAAAATTATATTAATTTTTTTTTTTTTTTTTTTTTTTTTTTTTTAAGAATAAAGTTTCATGGAAATCTTAGTCAAACATTTAGTATTATGGATATTAAACATGCTGGCAGAGTACATGCATCCATGTTGTTGTGAACATTTTAATTAAATAAAGAAATTCCCTATCCATAGTCGCCGTGGGAAAGAATAAAATAAAAAAATAAAATAAAATAAATTCCCTACCTACCCATGGCCAAACTGACAACCAACCTGAAACCAACTATTAATTTTGTTAGGCCTAATAAGAAAGGCAGTGACATTGAACAAAAAGGAGACACTGGCATTACCACCAGGGCCATCAGTAGAGGGGGGAGCTAGTGTTGCTCTTCTAGAAAAATAATCCTTTCAGGGTTGCCTATTGAAATACTGTACACCTCCAGTACAGAAACATTGTTTATGAGTTTGCGTGTCAGGTAGACCATTGATTGACAGTAGATTCTGCCAATCCAGTCACACCGCTTGCACTCTGGCCGTCCGGCGCTGCAGCTGGACCCTATTGCCCACCTCTGCTGCTTGCACTCTGGCCGTCCGGCGCTGCAGCTGGACCCTATTGCCCACCTCTGCGGTTGATAACGCTAGCCAAGTTAGCTGTACACACATACACAGTGGGCCAGTTACTTTAGTGTAGGGGTGTAACAATGCATCGCAATGCATCGATCCTACTTTGCAATATTTACAAAACATGACATTGTTTTCGAACTCTAGCCATGGGAAAATGTTTAGCCAATTCACGTTAAATTTGTATGTCTTCCCTCCGGCTCCAGTGGGTGTAGCTTCGCTAGCTACAGTGGGTACATTGGGTGCTACAGTGGGGGTAGTAGTGGGTGTAGCCTCGCTAGCTTGGCCAACTTTGCTAGCATGCTGGCTAGCGTCAGTATCTTGGTTAACGTTAACTATCACCTCTGTAACATGAGCTGCCTCGCCTGACTTCTCATTCTCCGGTATCTTTCGCGCAAAATAAAAATGAATGGGCTTCGACATGGCTGTATTGTCTGACTCAGACAGACGCTGATCATTACTTTCAGTTTCCAGTCGCGTGACCACAGGAAACTCTACTGTGATTGGAACGTTTATGCGGCTGTGAACTGTGGGACTTGTAGTTTTTTAACGATTCTCGCAGCGGAGAAAAAAAAGAACGAATGAGGCTGTAATCTGCACTCGCACGCCGTGCAAGTAATTGATTCTTCAGGTTCGCAGACTTCGCACACACATATTTTTAGGGGCATATGCGAGCAATATGGTCGCACTGTAGAGCCCTGAACAGGAAAGTCCATTCAAGATTGAACACAGGGAACACTGCATTATCGAGACAGCGCCCCTACGAGGATCTGGCCGGTAATGCACTTTTCAGAATTCCAAGAGTAGGGTAAATCTGCAGTGCCGCTCTGTGACATTGAGTAGGTTATTAAAATGGAATAAAAGCCAAAACAACCTTGCCACGGACATGTCCGTGGTTGGCCCTCAACCGTTGGATCCGAAACACGGCCATGTCCGTGGTTGGCCGGGAATGTGTTAACGATCACGCAATCGATCTTCGATTAATTGTTAACATCCCTAGTCTCTACATATGACCTCCAGCAACATCTCTCACCTACAGCACTCTACTGGTCTCTACAGATTACCTCCAGCAACATTGCTTTGCGCTGGCTGAGACAGTCATTGTATTTCCTATGGGGAGCATGGAGGCAGCACTACTATTGGTAGAGCCATATGAAATCCGCGTTCACGGAATCGCGGACGGAATCGCGGAATTAACCAATAAAAATGGAATCAACTGCAAAACGTGGAATATTGCAGAATTTGGCCTAATCTGGACTGAAATTTCGTTTTTGGGTGGAACGTTTGGTGTACACGCGACCGGGGAGGCGGGGACGCTACATCGTGTTACACACAACACAGCCGCGGTGCTCAAGCGTCTGGCTGCTTGTGTTAACATCGTCAAGAAGCTAAACTATTCCACAATAAGCCCTCAATTCAGAGCAGAACAGTATCCTAATGACTTTTATGCCTCCGGTGATAAGGTGTTTTGCTAATTCTGTCAACGTTCCGTGGACTGGACCCGCAAAAACACTTGCGACACTATTGTCAGTAAATAACTGCGGTCAAGTGAGCCGTCTTTTGCTTTTGCGTGGTCAAAGTATTAAACAGCTATAACGTTAGGACGTTTAGCTTCTAGCTAAATCTAGTGCACCCATCCATTTGTTTAATGCAAACGACTGCCCTTTATAAACTAAATACACTTAAATAGCTATGTAACGTTATAGGACTATCTATGGAAATGATAGCTTCTAGAAGTTCTAGCTAAATCTGGTGCACCCATCAATTTGTTTAATGCAAACGATTGTCATTATACACTGCCCTTTATAATCTAAATAAACTTAAATAGCTATGAAACGTTACATTACATAGGACTATAGATGGAAATGATAGCTTCTTGCTAAATCTAGTGCACCCATCCATTTGTTTAATGCAAACTATTGTCATTATACACTGCCCTTTATAATCTAAATAAACTTAAATAGCTATGAAACGTTACAGTACATAGGACTATAGATGGAAATGATAGCTTCTTGCTAAATCTGGTGCACTCATCCATTTGTTTAATGCAAACGTTGCAGAAGCGGGCTGAAAAATCGATTATCTTATTTCCTGATCGCACACACACACACATATGGCACACGCTGATATATAGGTGAAAATAGCTCTGATTATCCCAAGAGTGGTAAAATATATTCCTTACCTCAGATCAGATGTTCTCCAAAAAGATTATTCCAATTCCTGATCGCCATTCCAAATATCGATCGTGTTTATTGATCCAACGCTGGGTACTGGAAACACACATTTTCCGCTGTTCTGGTGGTGGGCGATTACTTGGATCGTCTCCGGTTACTTGTCTGACAAGTAAAATGTGGAAGCAGGACTTTTTTTTCTCCATGCGTTTCATTCAATCCAATGGGGTGCAGTACCAATCCGGAGAGATGATAGGGGCGGTATTTTCCCTGTTCGAGTTCAGACAGATCCCCACTGGTAACGTGAGGCTAGATTGATGAAAAATTTATGGAAATCGATAATAAAAAAAAATAACGATAAAAAACTAGATCTCTCGTCTCTCTGGCACTCAACGGTTGGCATGAACTAACAAGAAATCTCGTCGTTGGCACTCAAAGTGTTAAGGGCCTAGTTTTTCCCGCATTATGAACTTTGGTGGCATAACACCGGGCTGATCCCTGGTGAGTGACATTGCTCCCTGTGTACAGACAGACACGCATGAAAATCAGGAACGATTCGAGGTGAATCCCCATTAATCACCAAATCACAACCGAACGTAACAGTAAACAAAGTAGTAGGACTTTTACAGCAAGTTAGAGCGACCGCCATGGGGCAACCCCTCCCTATGGAATGCCGCAACGAACGGTCCTCAGAGAACCATAGGTGAGCCAAATCAAAAGTTGTGGCTTTGGAATAGTGTCTATCTATCTCCAATGCCCCTGTTGGGGCCACTCACATGGCCATTTTCTACCTGGTTACCTCTAATTGTGAAAGTTAAAGAATAGCCTATTCCTTCCAGAGCTTTGTTAACATATAGGCTATTATCTATACCTATCTAGTGCCTTGCCTTCACCTGCCTTACACTGTAATCATAACTACCTACAACCTCAACCTATAGTCTACCCCTAACTATGTATGATAGCCATGTACAATAACACTGTATTATCTATATCTGTATGACTAGGCTATATCTTTATATATTCCCCTTTACATACCTGTAGTGTATACTGTATATACCCGGCACTGTGGACACTGTATTTTTATCTACATCTGTATATATCCCATACACTCTTATTAGTTATACCACTGGCCAGTATTGCGTATTACTAGGGGTGGGAATCACCAGTTTCATCACGATACGATACGATATCGATTCTTTGGACAACGATACGATATTTGCCGATATCACAAAGTCTGCCACGATACGATACAATACGATTCAATTCAGGTGCCTGCGATCGATATGAGGCGATATTATGTGCCCATTTAACACAATCAGTCACATTTAGATCAACTAAAAAAAGGCTACGGAAATATCAATTGATGTATTTATTTTTGAGCTCTTCCAGACATTTAAATGAAAAACAATCTATTGTTTTTAATACAAATAGACCTCCTGTTCACTTTTGTTTTTATATATTGAGCTTTAACACACACACAGACACACACAGACACACACAGACACACACACACACACAGTCCCCCACAGCCCCCACCCCTCCTCCTTCCAAGTCCCCTCTCTCCTCTCCTGTTCTCTCTCACGGTTAGCTGCTTAGCTTTTAAGCAGCCAACGCGACGTTCATTTAGATATTTAACGCGACGTTGGCATAAAGGAATGGCGACGATGCAACGCCTGTTATATGCATTTGACCCGTTGCGGGGGAAAAACTGCACAGACTTATATCGGCTCGCAAAATAGACGCTCTGAGTGCTTTACAGCAGACGCAAACACTGCTGTAATGTCTACACGGAGTTTCACAATACTGGGCGCCGGCGGATATGACTCGCGGGGATTTTCAAAATAAGAGTATCGCAATATGAATCGATCTTTTTACGTTGCGTCGATCCTATTTGATTATTGATAATAGATCGATATATCGATCTGGATCGATGTATTGTCCCACCCCTACGTATTACCATAGTATATTTATACCTGTATCACTGCACATAATACTGTATAGTATACATCAGATTAACATAGTGTGTAGGTTTGTTATATTATATTTAATCACTTGTTACAATACTGTATACAATGTATATTACACATATCCTGTATATTGTTATGCACCTTACTGTTACCTTGCCCTCTGGTTAGATGCCAACTTATTTTTGTTGTACTGTACTTGTGCTGTACAATGACAATGCATTTGAATCTAATCTATCTAATGTCAATCCTCATTAGTTACTAAGTAGTACATAATCATTATTTGTGCACCCCAAAGTAAAGTGTTACCAATACAATACACATTATTACTCAGATTTTAACAGTAGAGAGAGAGAGAAACCTATGATCAGAATAGGCATTCTTAAAACAGAATATTAGTGAAATTGAACTACGGAACCCCGTCAAGGACCATCAAGGATGCCACTAGGGCTGACCTTCGAAAAAAAAATTGGCAATCGAAGCTTCGGGGCCGAGCTTCGATTTTAATTCGAAGCTTCGAATTAAAAAAAAATTATTAATATTTTTTTTTTATAATATATATATATTTTTTAATCTTATGTTGTGAGACTTGTACAGCACTTGGTAAACTTTGTTGTTTTTAAATGTGCTCTATAAATAACGTGGATTGGATTAATGAATGAAGTAGCCCATTTCGTGAGCCAACACGGCTGTGTGATTTAATTCAAGGTGGATCGCTGTTCGTTTGAACAACTTCAGATTTCATGGGAACTACCAATCCCCCAAATCAAGAACTCACCAAAACATCTCAGTAGCACCTTATCTAAATGTTCTATTTCATATATGGAGATTCATATTTATTTATGTTTTGCATGCATTTCTACATTTTATTTCCTATTTTGTTTATTCATCCCAGTATCTTTCTTTCTTATGTGTGGAATTCTACAAGGCATTTACATTCACATTTACATTTAGTCATTTAGCTGACGCTTTTATCCAAAGCGACTTACAAGTTCTGTACGACAGGTCATCAGGAAGGATACAACTCTATCAGCTGAGTAACAATATTCATCAAAGTGTTGCGTGTTACAGTGTAGGTTAGTTTATTAGGACAAGTGCATGACAGTAAGGTTAGTTAGGGTTAGATTTTTTTTATTTTCTTTTTTTAAATTTTATTTCAGATAATGGTTGAAGAAGTACGTCTTTAGTCGACGGCGAAAGATAGGACGGGATTCGGCTGTCCTAACTGGGGTGGGTAGTTCATTCCACCATTGTGGGGCAAGGACTGAGAATAGGCGTGTAGGTGGTGTATATGTGTTTGAGGATGATATCCTTCAAACAGGCAATAGTGATGATATAATTTGGGCAGTGCTGAGCTGGGTTCCTCTCCTCCAGTGTATTTGTCCCCCGGCCCCACCCAATGGCCCCATGCACATACACACACACCGAAGTAAATTTTTTTTTTTCTTTTTTTTTTTTGAAAATAAAAGATTTTTTTTTAACTTCGATTTTTTTTTTTTATGTTCGAAGCTTGTGCCATCGAACGAAGCTTCGAAGTATTTAAGACAGCCCTAGATGCCACTTTGAGAACCAAATGGTCTAGACGTCATCAAGGCAAACACCAAAATAGCAGAACTCCAGACAGGCAGTTCCACATGCACACAGAACTCTTGACGTAAGCCTTTAATGACTGTGTAATTACAAACTTGTCCTATCCTTAAAAATAGCCTACTCGCCTGCCGTTGCTGAAGACGCAAGCCATAATTTAGGGTTAAAACCTAGTACAGCTGGTTTTGAAGGGATTGTGATGAAGATGTTCATTCAGGAAGAGGTTTATTCGGCTGAGCACCATCTTGAAATAAAAGAAAGAGTTGGAGAAATCAGGCTCCCTGACTCTAATAAGACCACAAATAAGCCTATTAATAAAAATATCAAAATGACCTTTTAAGTCTTGATGAAGTAAGGCAGCCTATGTGGATAGGACTTAGGCCTGCAATGACAATAATTACAAATCAGACCTACTCCTACAAAATAGCCTACATCTCCCTGTGCATTATGTGCCAAGCTATAGACAGGTTTCTTGTTTGTAAACACAATGTGTTCGAGCCAATCAGAAATAACCACGGAGTCACGTGAGTTTCTCAGCTCCTTTCAATGGAGCTCTATGGAGAAACCATGATGACACTCCCCTGACTAAAAGTTGTTTCAAACGAAAACAGTGGGATGTAATTTAGCCAAATCAGCCTGACTTGAGTGCGAGTCATCTTTTACATATCTAGCTTTGGCATGGATTGATTGTTTAGATCGCTAGCATGGCTAACAAATGCAAATATGTTGTAGTCTGCTTCATTGTTCTGACCAGGATTACGTTCCTTTTTGCCTCCTTGTTGCGCGCGCAAGTGGACCAGAAACCTGTCTATCGGCTTAATACTATAAAATGCCCATATCTATAAGTTGCTGACCTTGAGAAGAGTTGTGTTAATGATTGTTATGCGTTTATGTCCGTCTTTAAAAGACAGAGATATAGAGATAAAGGCTGGACTCTGGGGTGTGAGCTGGGGACGTGGACATGGACATAAGGGGACGTGACCCACAGAGTGTCGGCCTGCACGTGAGAATGAAGGAAATGAACATGCAGAGCAGGCTATTTTGAACCAGGGGAGCATTGTGTCATAACAGAGCTCCACAGAGCTGCCCCCTCTCTGGTTTTGCAAGACTTTCCTCTCCAGCCACTGTCCCAACATTTACATGAGCTACAATATCTTTACTATGAGAAGTTGAGAACATGGAAACTATAAATAAATATGGTTACTATATTTATTTTAACATAGTAGCCTAACTGCTTTAAAAACAGACCATCAAACACAAGGATGGAGACTGATGTTGCAGCAAGTTGTTGGTTGTGTTTAGTTGGCCTATGAACTGCTGGTCTGCTAAATTCTTAGTAAAAGAATGATGGGCCTGCTAACTTTAAATACAAACATCTTTTGGTTTTCTGTTTTTAAATGACCCCAGTCTTCCATCTCAGATGTGACCTGTACAACAGCTTGTGATAAAATGTTGCCATGCTGATGGAAGACATTTGGGGATGGATTTTAGTATTCATGAATCATGAGTCTTTCTTGAGCAAGGCACTTTATTTCTTAACTGTTACTCAGCTGGCAAGAGTAGAAAGGAGTGGCTGTGCTGGGTGGCTCCCAGGTGTGAATGTGCAACCGTGTGAGTGAGTGTGTAACAGGGCATTGCTGAAAACAAGATCAAGCACCCCTGGTCCCACTAGACACATGTTATCAGTATCTAACTGTTGAACTGGACAATCTGGAGGTGGTTGCGGAGTGGAGAACCCCTCCCATCACCTTTATGAGGAGCTAGAAAAGATGAGGAGCACGTCCAGCCACAGACCCCCCCCCCCCCCCCCCCCACCACCACAAATCAAATCACCTAGTCAGTCCTTTGTACCAGTAGCCATCAAGCTCCACAACCAGGGCCAAGGATGGACTTGGTTACCAATAGACTAACTACTGTCTGCAAGGACTCTGACGCACTTTGCACAAGGACTCGCATATCATTCTAATATATTCACACATTGAATCATATTCGTAAACGTACATTTATATTTATTGATAATCTGTTTATTTATACCAGGGTAGACTAGGACTTAGAAAGGAGCATTGTATATTTGTACCTGGGGTAGAGTCTGTATTAGGGGGCTGCACGATTCTTGCTAAAATGTGAACCTAATAATTGAGATCACGATTCTCTCACACGATTCTTATTTTTTTCAATAAAAACATTTATTGCACTCTTTCTTAAACAGACAACATAACATATATCAAAGTGCTTGACTTAAACTTAATAACAATTTTTTCCTCTTTTGCGCCCGTGCGCGGGACGCACGTGCGTCGCGGCACTTTGCTCTCGTCAGTCAGCTCAGGGCGTCATTTGACAAGCGTTCCGTCAAATGACCACTTTCGGTTCTGACCCTTGTCCTGACTCTAGTGTCAGGATGTTATGAAGTGGATGGCCATTTTGGATAACACACCGTTTTTACCGGTACACACATTACAAAACATCTACCAAACTCATTTTCCGTGGGATTTTTATAAACTTTGGACTGTATGACTATAAGACTTCAGGCTTAATGGAACCGTTGTGTTGTCCAGCTCCTACCTCTCATCTGGAACCCAAAAACAGGAATCTGGCGACAAGTCAACACAAAAGTAAGAAAATATATTGATGAATGTTGAATAAATAGCGTGTTTTGCTTTACATCGTGTAAGGGTGATTGATATCGCAACTGGGATTGTTCCGAAGCAAATAAGTAAACACGTGAATGCAGCGTGACGTGAATGCATAGGGGAATAGGAGCGAGTGTTTTAATAGGGGGTGACAGTGGCTCGGGAGGTAGAGCAGTCGTCTGGCAATCCGGAGGTTCCCGGTTCGATTCCCGCTCCTCCCGGGCAGCGTGTCGATGTGTCCTTGAGCAAGAGACTTAACCCCTAATTGCTCCCGATGAGCAGGTTGCCACCTTGCATGGTTGCCTCCGCCGTCGGTGTGTGAATGTGTGAGTGAATGGGTAAAATGTGAGGAACAAATTGTAAAGCGCTTTGGATAAAAGCACCATATAAAAAAGCAGCCATTTACCATTTAATGCAACTGATCTCCATTTTGACGCAAATGCATCAGAATCGTCGTCATTTAGAAATGAGATTGTATACATCTATGAATAGAGATCGCAGCTTTTTTTTTACGAATTGTGCAGCCCTAGTCTCTGTATATTATATCAGGGTTGGTGTACATGTCTCACCTGTTCACTCAAACAGAGAACCAGTTCCATTTAGTCTCATCAGTCTCATCTAACGTTATATTGTATTCTTATTATTTATTATAATATTAGATTTAATTTGGAATTATATTCTTATTATCCTACCTCTACCTCTTCTCCTGTTGCTGCTACTGTATGACTAAATTCCCGACATCGATGAATAAATGTCCATCTTTCATCTTATCTTATCTTTAGGCAACTTGCTGAGGGACAGAGTGGTCTTCACTGTCCTAGGCTGGTCTCTCACAGACACAGCGAAGGCAAGTTGCCCTGCCCTGAGTAGACCTCGACAGAGGTTATAAATAAAGATCATAAAAGTAGCTTGACCCTAGATGTCAGTACATGGTGTAAACAAGGTGAAAGTCTGTGTCCTTAGACGACCTGATAGGACAACGTGGAACTTATAGCACAGGGGAAGGACATCTAGGCTACTCAAGTCATATAGACAAGAGTTTGGCAAATTGAAGTATTCAGTGGCAGCCATGTTAGATCCACAGTCCTGCTGCCATGCCCTGTTGCCATGTGACATTCTATGCCAGCTGATTGTTAGAATGTTGGGTATCTTAATGACAGTGATATTATGGAGGTAATCCACAAGTTACCATAGCAACAGCGAGCGATGGAGCGGGATTGTGGAGGTAAGATTTCTGCCTCTGTGTCAAAGACTCTGTGTGGGCTAATGGGTTTTCAAAAAATATATAGGTATATAATATAATAGAGAAATACGACGCTCGCTGAGCAGATAAAGAGCTGGTGACGAGATAGTAGCCATTTATGACACGTTATCGGCCTCTCAGGTCATCGTGACGTGCAATGCTTTCTGAAGTCGACAGAGTTAGAAGGTTATCCCATAACCCTAGTTATATGAGTTTTGGCAAGCATCTTGCTCGCTACTGGACAAACTTGTCTATATTGTATACATTGAAAGTATTTCCCATGCACCCTACATCTACCCGGCCACGCCCACTCTCGGTCGCGTATATAACCATGCGGCGTGGCTATGCTCACCCTTCCGAGTCTGAGTTTCATTCGAAAGACAGTCAGGGGTCCTCAGTGCCGCAAAGCAAGACGCTTGCCAGAACTCATAACTAGGGTTATAGGAATCGTTATATTTCGTTTTGGCTACGCCTTGGGCCGTGGAGTGGAGGGATAGAACACCGACTGACTATGCGAAAAAAGGGTGCAGTACCCAAAACACGCATAAGGAGAGTAGACCGCGTGAAAAAACCCACGTCTACCTCACCATGCATCCCGCCCGCTTACCTAGCGACGGGATGCAGGGGAGGTTCCAGCCCCATGGACCGGACGAGAAACAGGGCTCTCAGTCAGGTCCACAAGCTAGAACCCGCCAAAGGGACCTGGCAAGGACAACGAAGGCACGGCATACGTGTCCTCCCCAGGCGTTGCTTACGACACCACCTCCCCTTCATCAGGACCACCGAGTTCCACATTGCAACGAATCGTTGACTGGAAGGTGGGGGTTCAGGATGAGCCCTCTCCACACCTGTACCAGGGGGGTACGTCCGGTACGTAGTGCGACCACTGGCATACCGGGGAGACATTCACTCTTGAAGAGGGTTGCTCCTTTAACCCAGGCTGACGGGTACCTAGTGAGAGCAGGGCTCGACCGTGCCTGGAGGAGACATACTGCTCCTTTAGACCATGAGCCACACAGGGGCGCTTTGAGGGGCTAACTGCTTAAAAACAGTACCTCGTGGCCCCCCGCTGGAGGTACCCTGGTCCCTAACGATGCCGCCCCGCTTTTAAAACCGGTTATCCCAGACGGGGAGGGGGACGCTTCGACCGTAAACCACAGGGGGCACTACCGGGACAGACTGCCCAAAAGCAGCTCCACGGTGGAAACTCCTCCTGTGACGCGTAAGGGGTCCCCCTCAGTGATGAACGCAGCTGCCACGGCTTGCGTTTATCACACGCGACGCACCCTTTGTCAGGATCTCGCAAAATGTATATAGTACACCCAAAAGAGAAGGGTTTATATCTTCACCCCCCCCGGACAACCTCATGAAAGCAAAAACATACAAGGTGAAACCGGAACCTCGAAGAGCAGTGTTTTAGGCCTGTGTTGATTTATAAGTGCTAAAAGCATACTTAAACTCAACACAAAAACCAACCACCATCCGTGGGCTCTGAGGCTACGTTGTTTAAAACCGTGCACATGAGCCCCACGGCTCTATTTCACAAGACAAATAATTGCTGCCCGCTTACCTTTCTTCATCGGAAAAGGTAGCGTGGCCCCCTTGTCATATGAGCAGTGTTAGCCCCATGTTGTTTATAAGTGAAAACCATACGCGATGCATATGCCTTTTCATGGCTTGAAAACCCCACACGTAGAACCAACCAATATTTGTGGGCTCCGAGCTCACGTTTGTTAAAAAACTTGTCAACGTGGCCCCCTTGTCATTTGCTCCAGGCACACATCAAACACACTTGAGTGAAATGACTGCACGTTTGTTTCAACCAAAAAATGCCGCTCATTCAAAGAGTGGTGTCTTTATTGAGCAAAAAGCATATGCAAATGAGGGTTCGAGGGGGAATCACAGGCGTTTTTAGCCCTGTCCCACAGCCTCCACTTCCTGCCGTCTCGTGAAGTGTGCCCTCTTACCTGAGCGCGGCACGGCTCGCCACCGCACGTTGTCACTCTTCAGCCATCTTCCGGAGGAGACGCTGGTCTGAAGAAACTCTGACGCGTGGCAAGCACCAAGCGCTTCCCCTTGTCTTCCCTTAGTCCGTCTGGGGAAGAGAGAACAAGCTTGGACTGCCGTCTCTTTTCCTCCAGAGTTGCAACTCATGGGGTCGTGGCTTGTTGGGCTCAACAGTAGGGCTGACCTTTGAAGCTTTTTTTTGGCAATCGAAGCTTCGGGGCAGAGCTTCGAAATTATTTTTTTTATTAATTTTATTATTATTATATATATATTTTATATATATTTTTTTTTATCTTATGTTGTGGGACTTGTACAGCACTTTGGTAAACTTTGTTGTTTTTAAATGTGCTCTATAAATAAAGTGGATTGCATTAATTAATTAAGTAGCCCCTTTCGTGACTGTGACACAGCCAACAAGGTTTCACTCGGCTGCGCTGCCTGGGTGCAGTGGGGCTGCTCTCACAGCCAAAGACATGACATTTCATAATTATGTTGCAACCTTCGTCTATCAAGCAAACAATTATATAAATATTTATATGTAGTTGATAGCGACAAAGGCAGAATTCGACTTAATTAAGCACGTTTTATTAAGACATATTTTTATATGGGTCGGGACTAGTGTCAAAAATATCGAAAAATCGATACATATCAATTCTGAATATTTAAAACGGTTTCGATACTCATTTCCCGCAATATCGATACTTTCTGCAGTATCGATACCAGCTGGCTTGCTCGCAGTCTTCTACCGCAAGTTGTTGACAGACAGACACACGCTGCTGCAGAGCACGCTTGCCCCTCCTCCCCCTCACAGACCCGTCTTCAGTGTCTTCTTGTCAACAAAGCATTAAACATTAAACCATTAACTTTAGTTTAATACACTATTGTTCCGGGAGCTAACGTCGGGACCTGGCTGATGCTGGCTAACTAACGTGGCTAACGTTCTGAGAGCTAACGGGACCTGGCTGATGCTGGCTAACTAACGTGGCTATCGTTCCGGGAGCTAACGTCGGGACCTGGCTGATGCTGGCTAACTAACGTGGCTAACGTTCTGAGAGCTAACGGGACCTGGCTGATGCTGGCTAACTAACGTGGCTAACGTTCCGGGAGCTAACGTCGGGACCTGGCTGATGCTGGCTAACTAACGAGGCTAACGTTCTGAGAACTAACGGGACCTGGCTGATGCTGGCTAACTAACGTGGCTATCGTTCCGGGAGCTAACGTCGGGACCTGGCTGATGCTGGCTAACTAACGTGGCTAACGTTCCGGGAGATAACGTCGGGACCTGGCTGATGCTGGCTAACTAACGTGGCTAACGTTCTGAGAGCTAACGTCGGGACCTGGCTGATGCTAGCTAACTTACGTGGCTAAGGTTCTGAGAGCTAACGTCGGGATCTGGCTGATGCTGGCTAACTAACGTGGCTAAGGTTCTGAGAGCTAACGGGACCTGGCTGATGCTGGCTAACTAACGTGGCTAACATTCCGTGATTTATTTACTTGGTAACACGGGTTATCTTCTCTTATAGTACCAGAGAGAAGCTGAGGAGAATCAACCAGCAACAAAAGCAACATTTGTAAAAAAATTAAAATTTTAATTAAAAAGCAGCACAATGAACACAAATCTGTCCGACAGTCTTAAATAACAAACGGCATTGCTTCGCTTCTTCGTCGACATGTCTGCTGCACATGTCCTTGTTGTTTTCAACACAGATAATCTCCACATGCTTGTTGTAGAGAGGTGGAGTCGAGGTGCCGCTTACTTTCGTTTCATTGGAATGGAGGCGCAAGATTTGAGGCAATTTTTCTTTTTTAAATAAAAAAAAAATCATATTTTAATTTTTTTTAAACTTTGATTTTTTTTTTATGTTCGAAGCTTGTGCCATCGAACAAAGCTTCGAAGTATTTAAGACAGCCCTACTCAACAGACACGCCAGTGAGGGCTCGGATGACGCAGCCTCCAGGCTGAACTCCACTGGGACACCAGGGCGGGGGGGGGGGGAAGAGGTCCTCCTTACACGAGAGGGCCCCGCCAAGCCGTGAGGGCTCTCATGCGGGGCGGTGGTGAAGTCCTGAAAAGGACTGTTTGGTTGGTGGCAATGCCATCGCCAAACCAAATTCGCTGGAAACAACTAAACCTCCGACTCTTAAAAAACTGCAGTGGGTGTATGAGCGAACACTTTCGAATGAAAAAACGAGGGAGGGTGAGCACGGCCACGCCGCATGGTTATATATACGTGAGCGGGAGTGGGCATGGCTGGGTAGATGTAGGTAGGGTGCATGGGAAATACTTTCAATGTATACAATATGTATAGACGAGTTCGTCCAGTAGCGAGCAAGACACGTAGCCAAAACTAAATATAACCGTGACATGACGGGAAGACAAGCAGCCGTCTTTGAAGACAAAGGTAGAGTTCACAACTGCCTCCCCCAGAAACGCCTTTGAAACAACATGAGGTGTGTTTATGAGGTGAAATAATAACAGTAATGTTTTAGGTGCAGCGACAGTCCAACTTCAAACAGTGGAGATTTCATTCCTGCCAATGTTGATCATCATCTCTTCTCTCCTATTTTACCAGGTCACTCCACCTTATTGCAACCGCAAGCAACAGCAACAATATACAGTCAGTGCAAACGTTTACCAGCCTAGTGTAAGAATAAGTAGAGATGTGATCAAGATAAATCAGCAGAAGCACAAATTAACACAGCGGTGACTGACTGGGTCAATCCCCTTTAAGGATCACATTCCTGAGGAAGTTAATCCAACACACTGACAGAGAGCCAGCCCTGGCTAATCTAATAATCCTTTCCCACTGTTTTTTTTTATCTACTTTTTCTCCTCCCTTTTTCTGTATTTTTCTCCCATCCCAATTTTTGTCGTTATGCCAATTCCCCCCTCCCCTTCCTGGTCGTTGCGCACATTTGCCCTCCACTTGCCGGTCTAGGGAGCCCTGAAGTCTATCACATGCTTCCTCCGACACATGTGGAGACAGCCAGCCGCTTCTTTTCACCTGACAGCAAGGTGTAACGCGTGGGAGGACCACACTACCCTCCCCCAGTTCCCTCCCTCGCTGTGCAGGCACCCTGACCGACCTGTAGGAGTCGCTGTTTACAACGACCAGGACCCACCCCACTGGCTTTCCCACCCACTGACACTGCCAATTGTGTCAGTATGGACGACCGACCAAGCCGGAGGTACCGCTGGCAGTTGGATTCGATCCCACTGTCTCTGCGGTGGTAGACAGACGCTTAGTCCGCTGCGCTACCCGGCTGCCCCTTTCCCACTGTTAAGAGTATTTTACTCTCAAACTACCAGGGTTCCCACAGACATTGCTAAATGAAATTCAAGGACTTTTACATACTTTTCCAAGCACTATTTTTCATTTTCAAGGATGTCACTCGAAGGATACAATTCACTTTTAAATGCTGTTTTTTGCCAGCTAGAGCATCCCACACGAAGAAATTAGGAAAAGCAGTTGGAGCGTGCGAGACAGCGACTGGTCAGAATTTATAATAAAAATGTTTTAGAAAATAAAAATAAAAGGATTTCTTGATTCAGAACTATTTGATCATGGATGAACAAAACACTCAATGCGAATGGTTGATTTTAATTTCAAGGGCCATTTAAGCACCTTGTTAGAAAATGGGCCGTTTAAGGAATTCCAGCCCTCGACTATTTTTGTTAAAAAAATCAAGCACTTTAAGCACTTCAAGGACCTTGTGCGAACCCTGAACTACTGAGCTAAACTATTTAACTGTGCTGTTATAAGCTCTCCGTCACATTATTCTCAAACTAGCACAGATGCTGCTTGATGTGACGACTGCATGGTAATGAGTAGGCTGTGTTTAAGGGATCTTTGTTTTGTATCTGCATTTAATAAGATGCCAAATTGAACTGGGGCTGTCAATTGTCGCATAAGACAATTGACAAACATCAAATAGATCATAGATTATATATCGGCGTGAGCAGTAGGGTTGGTCGGTACCATCTTGGGGGACTAACTTTCATAGTGATTTTTGGGAAGGTATACACCCCTACTGCTAGAAAATATGTGATAGCTGCATATTTGTCAGGTCTCCTGTCCGAAATTACATGCCCCAAATGAATCATGATAGCTCCTGAACCATAAGGCCTATATGCATGTTTCTGGTCTCCTTTGATGCTAGGACATGTGAATCCAGTGTAAGTAAACCACATCTATTACCATTCCAGAGTAAATGGAGATACAATGAAGAACAAAAATATAATTTGTATCCTCGTCTGGTACATAATCTTAATTTAAAAGGCAATATGACCATTATAACCAATATCCAATGGATAATAATGCAACTGAATGTGTTCTCCTACTCCTTGACTACAAATGTAACTGTAAATGTGATGACAATACATTAACTCATTCTGCACCAATCACAGAAAAAGTCGGGTTAACTCGCCAACCGTTCAGCGCCAATCACGAGAAAAGTCGGGTTGAAATTGCCATTTCTTTTATTAGCTATATATCCATTCATTTTCATCTATCCAGCCTGATGTCATCATTGGGAATGGGTCTGAGCTTGCAAAATGGCAAATACCGCCGCCTACGCCTTCCAGCAGGTATTGCACTCTATTAGAAATGGTGTAGTTTATGCGGCTGGATGGCGCAGCGGACTAAGCGCTAGTCACCACCGCAAGAGACGCTGGTATCGAATCCGGCTGTCAGCGGTGCCTCCGGCTTAGCCGGCCGTCATACTGGATCAATTGGCGAAGTCAGCGGGAGGGAAGCCGGTGGGTGGGTCCGGGTCGTTGTAAACAGCGACTCCTACAGTTCGGTCGGGGTGCCTGCACAGCGAGGAAAGGATCTGGAGGGAGGTAGTGTGAACTTCCACACATTACACTCTCCCAGTGAGAGTCCGCGCTGCCATGTGAAAAGAAGTGGTGGGCTGGGTACACGTGTCGGAGGAAGCATGCGATAGTCTCCGCCCTCCCAGACCGACGGTAGGGGGTAGAGTGCGCAACGACCAGGAAGGGGATTGGAAATTGGCATAACGACTAACATTGGGAGGGGAGAAAAAACGGAAAAAGAAAGGGGGGAAAGATAATACATTTCTTTTTTTAATGGTGTAGTTTCTTTTCAGAGCCGATCTGAGCCGTGCGGGTGGGGTTTAGATAATCAGACGAGGCAGGGCTTTACAACGATGGCATGGAACAGTAACGCCGCCCGCCCGTTCCTGTGTAATGCTCGGTAATGTGGGACGGACCTCCACGAGCAGTATTTGGAATGGCGATCAGATAATTGGATTATTTCTTTTGCATTACATTAGATGCCAGGTAAGAACACTATATGTAAAATCTTGCGTTGATCTGGTATTTCTTTCTACCCCGATCGACGCTGTCTCTGTGTGTGTGGCTGTGTGCCGTTGGGTGGGAGGAGGTGGCGGGGGAGCCCCGCGGTCCAGGGCTCTTTTCATTCTTGCATGAGGAAGGATAATAATGATGATCTAGCGTTGATTTCAGGAAGATTCGATAATCAGGCGAAAAATGACAACGTGTTTAGTGTATTCAACTAAAGGGCTATTATCGCGTCTTTTCCTGGAATTACTCTGAAGCACCCAAACTATATTCATATTCAAAACGGTATAAAACGGAAATGTACCGATGAAAAAACAATCTGTTTCGTGGATGTTGACTGGAAGCAACTCACTGACAATCGACAGGTGTATTAGACCCATAGCTTTAATATAAGATATATTTTAAGCACTCGCAAGTGAACAAAGCGCCCCATTGACTTACAGCGCTGGCGTAATAGCGCCCTCTAACGCATTAAGCGATACCGCAGAATGAGTTAAAAATACAACATTTATGATAGTTTGAAAAGGTATATTCAGATGATGTAAATGTTTTGGCCATGGTTACCGTTTACATGTTGACTGTTTACTGGTAGTTTTACTCAATACAGCCATGTTACAAAAACATAAATCTCCCCAAAACATTTAAATGGCTGAAAAAACACCCTGGGTCCATAGTCTTGTGTAGTACATGTCCAGATTTCATAAAAATCTGTTCAGAAATGAGTGATTATGAGTCACGATTTTGGTAAAATGTGAGAAAGACTCACTCATTTTACTTCCTGTTTTCGCTTGTGACTTTTCACCTAGATCCCCGATTCGCTCATTCCCATGTGGGGTATCATTGGAAAGTAGGGGTGGGAATCACCAGTTTCATCATGATATGATACGATATCGATTCTTTGGACAACGATACGATATTTGCCGATATCACAAAGTCTCTCACGATACAATACGATTAGATTAGATTCAGGTGCCTGCAATCGATATGAGATGATATCATATGCCCATTTAACACAATCAGTAACATTTAGATCAACTAAAAAAAGGTAACGAAAATATCATTTGACATTTGTATTTTTGAGCTCTTCCAGACATTTAAAGGAAAATCAATCTATTGTTTTTAATACAAATAGACCTCCTGTTCACTGTAAAGTGCCACGTTTTGATATATTGAGCTTTAAACTTTAAGCTCCATTTTTTGGAACTCAAAACTCACAACCTAAAACCCCTCCCTACCTCCCTCTCCCAAACCGTTCCTACAATAATTTGTTGATGTTGCATGATCATGTATAGGCCTACATTTATTATGTATTATATTGTTTATGTTTAAATAACATTTAAACATCAAACTCCTCTGACCTCATCTGGTCTTTCCAAAGACGCGCGCACGTACACACACACACAGAAAGGGAGAATGCTATGCTGTAACGTCTACACACACGGAGCTACTGCTGTTGTTCTTGGGCGGATATGAGACTCGCCACAGGATTTTCAAAATAAGAGTATCGATATGAATCGATCTTATTACATTGCATCGATCCGATTCGATTGTTGATAATTACATCGATGTATCGATCTGGATCGATGTATCGTCCCACCCCTATTGGAAAGCCACCCTCATTGGTTACAAGTTACAACCCTTTACAATCATTTTCGAGATCGCCAAATTGACAAAGTTAGAGCATCGGGAGTGGTATTCGGAAAATTTTTAAGTCTGCTAAAGACTTTGGCGCACGCCTCACATATAACTCGAGAACCGCTGAACGGATTCCTGAAACGGCAATCGACAGGCAACAGATAGTGCTTTAATTCAATATATATTATTGTATTAAAAATATGCACACCCGAGCCGCTAGAGGTCGGCAAAGTGGCGCGTCACGCCGGTGGGCAAATCGTCCTCAAGAGGCTAAAATATTCCTTACGCTTTCTCCCAGCATCACGATCATCCATGCTTGCTAAAAGAGGGGTGTGGCTCTAATGCAGTCCACTTTAGATGATGTGGAACAGTGGTTGGTTTATAGACATGCAATAGACCCTCTCTGCGCCGCCCCCTATCTCCCTGTCTCCGGCTGTCCCTGAGCAATGACCGGAGTGTTGAATGTCCCGTGACTAAGACGGGGAGGACGTGACCCTCTTTGCGCCGCCCCTGTGCCTCAAATAGCTATCAGCTCTATCTTCAATCTTTCAAAATGTTCAGTTGCTATCGCTATTAGCTCTATCTTTAATCTTTCAAAATGTTCAGTTGCTATTGCATGCACTCATCTGTGTTTCACTACACACTTGAGTACATGCTTACCAACTGTTAGTCTGCAACACTACTATCACCGACATCTAAGAAGGGAGATCCCCCCCTTGAATGGCCCTTCTAAGGTTTCTCTCCTCCACACTTCCTGTGGAGCATTTTTCCCTATTGTTAGGTTTTAGTGAGTTTTTCCTTACCTTCGCGTGGGGTATGTCTGGGAGTGCTTGCATCCTTTCATTTATTTGCATTTATCTTAAATTTTTTGGACCTTATGGTGTTCTTGTTCTGTTCTTGACTTATTGTTATGTTTTCTTCTTGACTTGTTTAAAGAAGACCTGTACGGCCCATGGGGACATTAACGTGTGTTGTCGGGCCTTATAAATAAATTTTATTTGATTTGATCAAATGTTTGTTCATATGGGTGGGTACTGGGTGGAGTCAGATGACAATAAATAATTATAGATCTAAACAGCCTTGAAAAGTCATATCCATGGATCGAATGGGATATCTTTATGAATTGTATCATAAATGTTGTATTTTTTGTGTATTTTCATCACATCCAGAGTTACATTTGTAGTCAAGGAGGACACACTCAGTTGCATTATAATCCATGCGATCTTGCTTATAATGGTAATATTGCCTTTTAAATGTAGAATATGTACCTGGCGAGGGTAAAAATATTATGTTTTCCTTCATTTTATCTCCATTTACTCTGGAATGGTAATAGATGTGGGTTTACTTACACTGGATTCACATGTCCTAGCTTGTTAGGAGACCAGAAACATGCTGCATATAGGCCTTATGTTCAGGAGCTATCATGATTCATTTGGGGCATGTAATTTCGGACAGGAGGCCTGAAGAATATGCTTGGTAGTGTTATAAAATGGGTGATAGCACACATGGAGGTTCTGCTGCATTGCATCTTTTCTAGCAGTAGGGGTGTATACTGTATACTGTGTACACCTTCCCAAAAATCTATTTGAAAGTCGGTCCCCCGGCCAACATGGTACCCGTGTCCCAAATTTGGGGCCCTGGCTCATGGCCTAATAGGCATAACATTTGCATAAAATTGGCAGAATAAAAGCAAAGCATGAAGTGCAAACATAAAATGAGCATAAAATAGACAATATGCATTCATACGCTTTCACAATTGACCTGTGCTACGCATCCCATCAATTGACCAATAATACCTATGAATCAGCAGGTTGTTAATACTGTATCCATTAGCTGCATGCTCCATGTCACTTCGACACCTGACTCACTCGGACCCCAGTCACAAGAACTGCAGCCCAATGTACATATTAATGATAAAATGTACATATTATTGCCACATCTAAACAATGTTTACAATTAACAAGTTAATTAATTGTGTGTTGTATTTGCTATTCTGGGTAGCACCAATAGGAAACAATCATTAGGCATGAACCATATTCACATGGCGGCCATTTTGCTCTTATGTCATGCTCAAATTGAGATTCAATAGGGCGCTCCAGTAGCACACCATATAGCGCGCTGAGTCTCGAAGTGGGACCTCGTCCCGGGTTCGCTTCCCACACCCGGTGATCATTTGCCGTAGTGATGCACGATATATCGGCCGCCGATATAATATCGGCCGATATGGCAGTTTTTTTACACATCGGTATCGGTCCGATATCAAGATAGGGCCGATATTGGCGGTTAGGTGGCGTAGCGGAGATTGCGTTCGTCACCAACCCCGGAGCTGTGAGCTGGATTCGCCTGTTCGAATCCAGCTCACAGCTCCGGGGTTGTCACCAGCTTGGCTGGCCGTTCACACTAATACAATTGGCTGTATTAGAGGGTGGGAGAAGCTGGCGGGGTGGGTCCGGGTCGTTGTAAACAGCGACTCCTACAGTTCGGCCGGGACGCCTGCTAAGCGCGGATAGGACCTGAGTGGGATAGTGTGATCCTTCCACACGCTACGCCCTCTCAGGGAGGATCCGCGCTGCCAGGTGAAAAGAAGCGGTTGATTGGCTGGACCGTGGACGTGTGTCGGCGGAAGCACGTGATAGCCTCCACTTCTCAGATGATCTGACTGTGGGGGGTAAGTGCGCAGCGACCAGGAAGGGGATTGGGAATTGGCATACGACTAACATTGGGATGGGAGAAAATCGGAGGAAAAATGGAGGGGGAAAAAGATAGGGCCGATATTTTTTTTCTTTTTACATGTTTTGGCCTTAAATAGTTTCAAAATATCAGTCATTTCTGAAAATAAGTTACAAAAGTAAAAGAAAATTGCGTTTTGGAAAATAGCTCTTTATTTGATTATCATAAAAAAGTGTTTTCTATACAGAGATCGGTAAATATCGGTATCGGCCAGAACAGCAATATTAATATCGGTTATCGGTATCGGCCACAATTTTCACATCGGTGCATCACTAATTTGCCGCATGTCTTCCCTACTTCTCCTCCCATTCTCCCTCTCTCCTCTATCAGCCCTGCATGGCCAGAAAAAGCTGTAAAAATGCTAAAAGATAAAGAATTTGAGATTCAAAACATATCTATGCATCCCAAATCGACCAAGACGTTGTAAGTAATTTAAGCCTAGTTATTTATTGTGATTTTTTTCCCAATGCTCTGGTAAGTAATGACATTTAAAGAGCTCCTTCAATAACTGCATGTAAGACACACAATTTTAAAGATTTGGGCGATTAAATTAACTAAATCAATTGGTCAACAAAGTCTAAGAAGTTCCTTAGACAAAGACCCCTAGGCCTAACAAAATTAATAGTTGGTTTCAGGTTGCCGACCGACCCTGCCGATTTAGGTGCGACCCAATATATTTTATGAGTTTTTTAAAAAAAAATATATCAAAAAAAAAAAAAAAAAAAAAAAAAAATTTAATAAAGTTTCATAGAAATCTTAGTCAAACATTTAGTATTATGGATATTAAACATGCTGGCAGAGTACATGCATCCATGTTGTTGTGAACATTTTAATTAAATAAAGAAATTCCCTATCCATAGTCGCCGTGGGAAAGAATAAAATAAAAAAATAAAATAAAATAAATTCCCTACCTACCCATGGCCAAACTGACAACCAACCTGAAACCAACTATTAATTTTGTTAGGCCCTAGTGGACAGTCTCACTAACTTCATTAAAGAGAGAAAGGGGGGGGGGGCCTCAATATAACAAGGAGTAATGGATCACAGACAGAGAGAGGGACAGACGGAGAGAGAGAGAGAGACTGCGAGAAAGAAAGAGAAATTTACTGAGGAGAGAGAGAGACAGAGATGTCCTCTGATCTAAACTTTAAAGAACACATTATAGTGACCCTCTTTATTGGTAAACAAACAGTTTATTCTGCTTTGTTCCGGTCGGTCCTCAACAATAGAGCCCTGTGTCTCTGCCTCTTTCTCTCCAATGCATTCCTAATCCTCCCCGTCTCTGCCTCTCTCCAAAGCATTCCTCCCATTCACATCACTGTAGCCTACAGACAGTGCTCAGACAAAGCACAGCCACCATTGCTGACCTAATTGAGTTGTTCCCACTGTAACACTCTGCCCGAAAAAAACACAAGATGTGACAGGCCAACATGATCAAAGTCATCGGTGACGAGTAGGGCTGGGTATTGAAATTCAATACTTTTACGGTATCGAATCGATTTAATTGCTTCTATACAATTGAATTGAGTATATCAGATTAGTTAATCTCATCAGTGTCAGTGAGCCAATAAGCATGTTTGTTCCAAGATATAACATTTCTTCTGTTCAACCATAATCCAAAATCATCCAAAATGTAACAAAGCCTCCAATTGGCACATAACTCAGCAAAGCAAAGTATCAGAAAAATATATATGTATATATATATTATATATGTTGTTTTGCTATCAGTATTGAATCCCATGTAGCAGCCCTATTTGGCCCTCAAATCGGTGTACACGGGGGCAATAAAAAACTAAATGATATTCATCTTCCACCACTCGCAGATCACAAAGAACACACAATCGCTCCGTAGAAACATCATTTGGAATCCTAGATGGTGCCGCTCTACTACCACCGTGTCACCTAATCCTAGTGAGAGAGGCCTGTAGAATTGTTTTATAATTACATTTATTTTCCCTCCACTGCAAACCCTGACTTGTAGCAGTGGTGTTGGTCTGAGCTTGGCACCAGAACCTCCTCCCCCGCCAGGGTCACATGGGTGTTGTTGAAAGTGTTTTAAAACTTTTATGTAACCAAGGGAGGGGCTGAATAAATAAATCGATAAACAAATAAATAGACCATGTTTTCAATCTACAGTAGCCTCGGGAAGACTTTGAAAAAGGAGTATACTCATTAGCCAGCACGCTAACTGTAATTTCTTCATTTTGGAGGCCAGAGCTTTCTCCTGTCATAACCAACAGATTACAGTCATGTGTTGTTAAGGTCAAGACCTCAATCTGCTGAGAAACAGAACGTGTCAGCCTACAGGAGGTCTCCCACGGTGCAGACGTTTAAGTTTTCAGTCTGTACTAGGGCTGCACGATTAATCGTTTTTTTTTATCGAAATCGCGATTTGGAATGATGCAATTATCAAAAAAAAAAAATTTTCAACCATTTATTTAACCAGGAAGTCCCATTGAGATACAAGATCGGTTTGGGAGAGGGAGGTGAGGGGTTTTAGATTGTGTGTTGTGAAGTTTAGACTTCAGAGAGGGAGAGTAAAGTACAGAAAAAAAAGGTACCGTTGGGTACCGGTATCGATTCCCAGGTAAAAAGAAACATTTTCAGGCTTGGTGTCCTGAAAAGACCCACCGCGTAGGCCAGATAGCCGCATTTTACAATAAACCTCTGTAGATAGCAAGCGTGCAGGTCCTCTTTAGCAGCAATCTGTTGTTGAAAATGTATCTTTTGTCTTATTAACTAAAAGATTTTAACCAAATAAAAAGCAGCAGCACTATTGCATAACTGAGTCATGTTTTCTATGTATTTCTTTCTTTAGGGGAGTAGGACATTTGTTTCACAGTTTTAGCATGTTTTATAGATGGCTAGGTTAAACACAGGTTTTTGTTTTTAAGAGGGGGGGTTTGATTTGATTGAAGTTTATTTCAAATACGCAACACAACAAACAAACATCAAGTACAGATATAGCCTTAAGCCGTTCAAATAATAAATGTATACATTTTTCTTTTTAAATAATAATAATCTAAAAGAACTAGGGCTGTCTTAAATACTTCGAAGCTTCGTTCGATGGCACAAGCTTCGAACATTAAAAAAAAATCGAAGTTAAAAAAAAATAAATAAAAATTTACTTCGGTGTGTGTGTGTGTGTGTGTGTGTGTGTGTGTGTGCATGGGGCCATTGGGTGGGGCCGGGGGACAAATACACTGGAGGAAAGTAACCCAGCTCAGTACTGCCCAAATTATATCATCACTATTGCCAGTTAGGACAGCCGAATCACATCCAATCTTTCGCCGTCGACTAAAGACGCACTTCTTCAACCATTATCTGAAATAAAATAAAATAAATAAAATAAAAAAAATCTAACCCTAACTAACCTTACTGTCATGCACTTGTCCTAATAAACTAACCTACACTGTAACACACAACACTTTGATGAATATTGTTACTCAGCTGATAGAGTTGTATCCTTCCTGATGACCTGTCGTACAGAACTTGTAAGTCGCTTTGGATAAAAGCGTCAGCTAAATGTAAATGTGAATGTAAATGCCTTGTAGAATTCCACACATAAGAAAGAAAGATACTGGGATGAATAAACAAAATGGGAAATAAAATGTAGAAATGCATGCAATACATAAATAAATATGAATCTCCATATATGAAATAGAACATTTAGATAAGGTGCTACTGAGATGTTTTTGGTGAGTTCTTTGTTTTTTTGTGGAAGTAGCCCTTCTTAAAAATGCATGAACATTCACTGATAATTGGTCTGTAGTGGAGTCTACAAGAGTACAAGGTCTACATTGCCGGACCTAGTAGACTGACATAATTCTGTGCATAGTTTAGTCTACACAGGCCATATTTCAAATAATCAAAATCTTACTTCATTCATCTTAAACATTCTTGATTTGGGGGATTGGTAGTTCCCATGAAATCTGAAGTTGTTCAAACGACAACAGCGATCCACCTTGAATTAAATCACACAGCCGTGTTGGCTGCGTCAGTCACGAAAGGGGCTACTTAATTCATTAATCCAATCCACTTTATTTATAGAGCACATTTAAAAACAACAAAGTTTACCAAAGTGCTGTACAAGTCCCACAACATAAGGTAAAAAAAAAATTATAAAAAAATATATATAAATAAATAAAAATTAATCCGAAGCTTCGAATTAAAATCGAAGCTCGGCCCCGAAGCTTCGATTGCCAAAAAAAATTCGAAGGTCAGCCCTAAAAAGAACCGATAAGAGTATCGATAAAATACCGAACCGTTAAACAGTATCGATAAAAGTAGTAGCATCGATAAAATCCTAACAATACCCATCCCTAACTAGTTAGTCGTTTTTTTATCAATAAAAAATATATATATTAAATTATATATTGTTGGTGCTCCTTACATTTAGCTGGTGCTCCCAACTTTTTGAAGTTGGGAGCACCAGTGCTACCAAGTAAAAATGTTAATTTCGAGCCCTGCATATGCGAGCAACGTTCAAGACAGGGGAGGGAAGAATTGGCACAGTGGAATTGGGATGGGAGAAAAATAGAAAAGGGAGAAAAAGTGGATAAAAAAACACTGTACCTCGCTTATAACACTGTACCTCGCTTATAACACTGTGATGCCCCGTTGTCATCTGGGTTTTACATTTTTACTATTATATCTTGACTTTTACTGTTGTCTATTTTCTATTTATTTTTATTTCCATTATATATTTCTAATCACTATTACTCATACTGATTGTGTGTAGACCAATGTTGTGCTGAGCTCTTGAGTTATTGATGTGTATTTACAAAAACAGAACAAAAATTCATAAACATACTTGGGAAGGACAGACCATTCTCCTTGAAGAGCAGATTTTTGTATGTATCATGTCTATCCAAGCAATCGTAAAAAATAAATAAAATAAAAAGTACTTAGTACTTCATCTTCACTTCATATTTTTGGATAGAATGACACACGTTCATCATTGGGATTAAAATGATCCCGGTGCCAACATGGTGCAAATCCAGAGCCTGCAGAATAATGAAAGACCCTCACCACCCCAATAACAGCCTGTTCCAGCTGCTGAGGTCAGGCAGACGCCTGCGAACACCAGCTACTAGGACAGAGAGGCTTCGGCTCAGCTTCTTCCCCCAGGCAATCAGAGCCTTGAACAATGAACACTGAGGGTCACAGAACACTGAACCCTACACAGTGACACACAAGCACACATTAGCACACACACGACACACGCGCTGTGCACGCTCGCACACTAGCAGCCACTTTAACATGAGAAAGCACTCACTCATGCTGCACACGCACACACTTATGGCCACAAAGAAAGGTCACTTTAAAAATAGTATAGTAACAGTGTATTGCACTACCAAGGGACCTAGCATGTCCTTCATGCTCTGTAAATAACTATGTACAAATACCGTGATGTCCCACTATGTTACCTGTTTATTGCACAATGTTGTCTATTGGATTCTATTATATGTTGTACTACTGTATTGCACATCGTTGCGGGCAAGACCACCCGCATTTCATTGTATACTTGTATGCCGTGACAAATAAAACTCTTGACTTGACTGTTTAGAACAAGTGGTTCTCAACTGAGGGTTGGGGATTTATTTTCACTACTGCATTCACTATATTAGTGAGTCCAATGGGAGCAAGAGTCACAAGTGTCACTATTCTGATCGTAGGTTTCAATTCCTCCACTGTGATCTTCTCTACTATCGTAGACAACTATGGAATTCTGGACTTAATCACAACCAAAATCTTCTCAAATGGGGGTTCGTGACCCAGTGTGTATCAATCCATGACACGAAGAGGTTAAGAACCACTGATTTAGAATACAGGTTCAGGGACAAATAATGTATAATGATGATATGATATCCCTTCCTTTCAATGTCCCATTAACAACCACCATGCGATCTATAACGATGTGTCCACCACCGTCATAAGTTATGGCTCTGTTCACATTTCATATCCTGATGAATTGAAAATGGGGGACCCTGATGTAAACAAGACGAAAGTCTTTCTCTGGTCTGCATCCCCTTGGCCTTATGTATTGAGCTGTACTGTACTGTACCCATTCTGCAATTCTCGAAGACACTCTGATGTCACGAGACCGCCGCCATCTTGGTATAGGGGGACCATACGGATTTCTACCATCAAATCCATGCATTGAGCTCAAGTTCAAGTTCAAGTTCAAGTTCTTTAATAGTTGTCATACAGAAGTACAGAATACTTTCATACAAAATGCTTCTTACTGTTACGCTCCAGAGACTGTGCTAGACAAGATAGTATCAAATAACATAATAACATAATATAGCATGAATTTAGAAGAAGAAAATGAGGTCACAGTGTTCGGTATAGACATATGTACAATGTTCTGAGTTACCATATAATATACAATACACAATACTATGCAGTGTACTAATGTACAGTACTATCTAGTGCAAAGCAGAAATGGGATGAGGTACAATTTTAGGTACAATTTACAGTAAGGTGTACGAGTTGTAGTGCAATCCTTCATCCATAAATATAAAGTGTGGGGAGTGGGTGCTACAGTGTGTTTGTTTAAAGTGGGTGTGTGCTATAAAGTGTGTGGAGTGGGTGCTACAGTGTGTTTGTTTAAAGTGAGTGTGTGCGTGTGGATGTGTGTGCTATGTGCGTTTGGTGGTTGTTGTTGTGTAGTGTTCATTCATTGTTCGTTTAGCAGCCTGATGGCCTGGGGATAGAAGCTACTTCTGAGTCTTTCTGTGCTCGCCTTGAGACTCCTGTATCGCTTGCCTGACCGCAGCAGTTCGAAGAGGCAGTTGTTCGGGTGACTGGAGTCTTTAATGATTCTCTTAGCCTTGCCCTTGCAACGCTTGTAGTAAATGTTCTGGAGGGTGGGGAGCCCCCCTCCAATTGTGCGTTCGGCTGAACGTGTCACTCTTTGTAGTCTGCTTTGGTCTTTTGCAGTGCTATTCCCAAACCAGGAGGTGATGTTGCCGGTCAAGATGCTCTCTATTGTACATGAGTAGAAGTTCTTAAGGATCTTCTGGCTGACTTGGAACTTCCTTAGGCGCCTGAGGAAGTAGAGGCGTTGTCGTGCCTTCTTCACCACACTGTTAATGTGTGTGGTCCATGTCAAGTCCTCGGATATGTAGGCTCCGAGGTACTTGAAGCTGTTGACTCTCTCAACCGGTGCCCCGTCGATGCTGAGGGGGCTGTAGTCCTTGACCCCCGACCTCCTGAAGTCCACAATCATCTCCTTTGTTTTGCTGACGTTCAGGGAGAGGCTGTTTTCCTGGCACCATCCCGCCAGGACCTTGACCTCTTCCAGGTAGGCCCTCTCGTCGTTGGCAGAGATCAGGCCCACCACCACTGTGTCGTCAGCAAATTTGACGATTGTATTGCTACTCCGCTGAGCCACACAGTCGTGTGTGTACAGGGAGTAGAGGAGGGGACTCAGAACACAGCCCTGGGGGGCCGCTATGTTGAGGGTGATGGATGAGGAGGTGCAGTTGCCTGCTCTCACCACCTGGGGTCTGCCAGTCAGGAAGTCCAAGACCCACTGGCAGAGGTCATAGCCCAAGCCCAGGTCCCTGAGCTTGGCTATGAGTATGGAGGGGACTATGGTATTGAATGCCGAGCTGTAGTCGATGAATAGCATTCTCACATAGTTCCCCTGCCTCTTGTCCAGGTGTGACGCTGCTGTGTGCAGCACATGGGATATGGCGTCCTCCGTGGACCTGTTGGGGCGGTATGCAAATTGCAGGGGGTCCATGTTGATGGGGAGGGAGGAGCAGATGTAGCCCTTTACTAGCTTCTCAAAGCACTTCATGGCTATGGAGGTGAGAGCTACAGGGCGGTAGTCGTTGAGGCAAGCAGGCTTGGATTTTTTGGGTACAGGGATAATAGTGGACTTCTTCAGGCAGGTGGGGATGACAGCCTGTTCTAAGGACAGGTTAAATATGTCAGTGAATACTGGGGCCAGTTGGTCGGCACAGACTTTTAGGACGCGGCCGGGGATGCCGTCCGGACCTGCTGCCTTCCTGATATTCACTTTTTTAAAGGTCCGCCTCACCTCATGCTCTGTTACCCTGAACACTGCGCCTCCATCAGCAGCCGACCCCCCCCCCCCCCTTGCCGAGGCTTGTGAGCTGGTGTTGTTATTACCAGCATCAAACCTCGCATAGAAGGTATTGAGGTCGTTTGCTAAGGAGCTCCGTTTTTATTACATGTTTTATCACATTCTTGTTAATTTCATAACATTTTCATACGATTTGTTTTGAAAATATTGAGGCCAACATGGCATTTCACTATTTCGAAAGCCTTTCTGGTGATTCTAAGGCGAGATATGAGTCAAAGAAACTCCCCCTGATTACCACGACCACAACATCAGAGCGAGTTAGCCGAACGTTAGCCACCAGCCACTTTTTCCTCTGTGATGGTATAAAACTTCCGATTTGGATTTCTGTTTTTGTCATTAGTCGGCGTAACACAGCAGCTCTTTGGCATTGTGAAGGACTGAAAAAAGGTCTGCTTGATTGTCTTTAATTTGCCGCTTTAACTATCCGTTTCTCCACTAAATAGTGTACACAATGTACCAGGCGGGGCAGTTTCCCCCCACGCTGCAGTTGCGTAGCAATAACAGACAGGAAGTTGACTTCGAGAATCTGTTAATAAAGTTTTCAATCAATCAATCACACACTAACACGAGTAGCGTCCTGGGCTAATTGTTGTGAACAGCTTGACCCCAAAGTGGGGATGTCAATAATGAGTAATACATGTAAATAAATCAATAACAATTAGCCAGTGGCTGTTGATTGATTGATAACTTTATTAACAGATTGCAGAATGGGTACAGTACAGCTCAATACATACAATTGTTAAGGGGATGCAGACCAGAGAAAGACGTTCGTCTTGTTTACATCAGGGTCCCCCATTTTCAATTAATCATAACAAATTACACACACGACATACAGATAGACAGTACTGCTACATCTATACATTTATGACATACGAGATTTGTTGGCTCTTAGTATTTCATAGGCTATGAAGGTAGGTAGGCTACCATTAAAGTTAATGAACGGTGATTAAAAAAGCATTCAGGTACCATAATAATGAAGATGATGTGTGGTGGTGATGCAACATTTGACTTGAATAAAGTTCAGATTCGTTTGAGGGACTCGGACGTTGCTGGCTAGTAGAGCGAGCCAGCGTTACTGTCACGACTGTATTGCATGGGAATATATGCATAATAAAGAAATGACAGCGAAACGTTAGATGAAAGTGGTGTATACTTCCAACAACATGTCTGTGCTAAGCCGACTGAGAAGACCACCAGCCTGGATGGGACCCCTGGGTGTTAGCTCACACTGGCTAGCTTCAGAGGTCACACAGGGAGGAAAAACGATGCACACAAACTCAAACGTTAGACATAATGTTACAAAATAAGCGCTTACCTCAGAAGAACATTCAGTTAAAATGCAGCGTGTTTGATTTTCTCTCAGCTCTTATAGCACAAAACGGTATATAGCAAGTCAGCTGTTCTTGGAAAACTTTGTTGAGAAAAACCGGGTTCTCGTCCGGTGTGTTGACTCCAGTACTATTGAACCACACCGACAACAGCAGGCTGACGTATGACGAGCCAGGGACTTTCTGACGTCACAGTCATGTGTCCGGTGGCTCGGCCAATCAAATGACCAGAATCGGAGCTTCCGCCGCCACATGGCACTTTGTAGTAGTGACGTAAGGTCGCCCGACCGACCGCGTGTATATTTTCCCTAACGCACTTTCACTTCCGCGTTCGGGTTCCGCGATCTGATTGGCCACTGACGTTTCTCTCAGCGCCAATCGCGTTACGCCTAGTTATATCACTGGTTAAGAGTCGCCAAGCTTAACCAGTGATAGAACTAGGCGTAACGCGATTGGCGCTAAGGAAAACGTCAGTGGCCAATCAGATCGCGGAACCCGAAAGTGAAAGTGCGTTAGGGAAAATATACACGCCGCCCGACCAGTTCGCTCTCGCGTTTCGAATGTAAAATGAAAACGTTTGATATAATTAGTTATGAATTATAATGGTTATGAAATAATTGTTGCTACTTTGCTGTTCTTACATATTAGTTTGGATTTGCACCAATAGTTCCACCCGCCCAGTAGAGACCAACAATATACCAAACCGAGCACCGTATGATCAAAAGCTTGAGGTTCTAGCGACCCCCTGTGCAATGTTTAGGTAAGTGTTTTTATTTATTCGGTAGGCCAAATCAGAAATAATACTATACACGAACAGTACCACGCCAGTATTTATAATTAGAAGCACCAATCACTACACACACAGATATAAACAAGGTTTTAATGTTTACAAACCGGCACTGGACTAAAATAAGAGCGGATGTGTAACCGAAACCAAATATTACCCTGCAACTGGGACCACAATAATTACAGAGAACACTAGTTTCAATTAAAATAAGCCTTAAAGAGATCAAAGCTGGAGACAACATAATTAAAACATGAAGATGGAATGTGTTCTGCATTCCATACAACTCAGAAATGGGGAAAGATGAGCCATAAGATGTACTGTGCAGTCTGCCGCATAAGTTAAGATGGTTTCAAAGTGCTCTTGAGCAAGGCACTGAATCCTCATCTGCACCAGTTGAGCCACTCAGTTCAACAGTAATAATAATAATAATTCATTTTATTTGTATAGCGCTTCTCAATTACCCGAAGTCGCTGATTGATTGAAAACTTTATTAACAGATTGCAGAATGGGTACAGTACAGTACAATACACACAATTGTTAAGGGGATGCAGACCAGAGAAAGACTTTAGTCTTGTTTACATCAGTGTCCCCCATTTTCAAATCATCATAACATATGACATACACAACATACAGATAGACAGTACTGCTACATCTATACATTTATGACATACCAGATTTGCAAATACAGTACTGTTTGTGATACAAGTCTAAAAAAGAGAGTATATACATTTGACGTGGAAACTGTACATTGGAGGAGGTTGGGTAGGCGGGGTGGGGGAAACTGTACAACTGTACAAGGAGGTGGTAAGCCCACAATGTTGGCACCTTCCTTTAAAAAATTTGGGCATCTAAGCCTTCAGTATTGATGGATGCAGAATACCGGCTTCCCCACTGGCGTTTGGCTGTGAAAATGTTCCTCCAATCCTAAGAGAGTTCTAGCATTTAAAGAATTTGATATATTTCAGACACCGTTCAAGCCAGGGTTGATTGATCAGAACATGTTTATTACAGCTTCATATCTTCTTAACGTCACCATGTTGATGAGAACAGCATCGGAATGATCATTGGTACATACAAGAGTAGCACAGACAGGGAAAGGGAAAGCAACAGGAAGAGCAAGAAAGTAAACAGCTCAATAGAACAAATCTTCACAACAGCCTCTTAACCAACCATCAAAAACACAAGAAACATGTTAAGGCAATGTACTATAGATGTAGCATTTCGTCCCCCCCATTATAGCTCATTTCCTTACATACCATTATGTTATCCACATTGATCTTATCTCGTTAGCCAATCTCCATCTATGGAATTGCTAAGTCTCCATTGCCTGAAAATGTTCACGATATTTCAAAAGGAGGAGAGACGTTTCTGAGTGTTCAACAAAATATTAAAATAAAACAAGTAAAGAAAAAGAAAAAACATATCCATGTCATATAAATAAACATCACGTTGCATAGAACACACACACACACCAACTTTCACATCAATTATAATCTGCTTTTGAGTATAGGACTATATAGAGCCAAGAACCACAGAGACACACGCATAGACCTCGAGCATGATGATACAGTGTTAAGTTAAGGAGGGGGGATTTATATACGTTGTAAATAAGGGCAATGGTGGCATCGTTCCCCTCATCAATCACCCCTAAAATCTAACAAAGGACGCGTTACATATTTTGTGTCACCCCCCCCCCCCCCCCATGGTAGTACCTATACATGCTTTAATCTGAGTCTGTGTTGGTTCAGCACCTGTGACAGTGTTTTAAGAGCAGAAATGTTTCCTCCAGAAAAGCCTGCCCCCCCCCCCCCCCCCCCAGCGTGAAAGCCAAGAATTACGGCAAAGTCACAGCAGGGAAAATGTTTGCTCCCAACAGTGGCGGTGGCAGTGGGTCTCTGTGGTTCTAAGGTGTTTTACAGTATCCCGGACGGCCAAGTCCATCTAGCCGGCGACACGGTAGTTGGCGTGGATCTCAGGTTTGATGTCGCAGACCATCGTGAGCAGGTTCACGAGAACGCCCTCTTTGTTCTGCTGGAAGCTGGTCTGGATACAAGCCATGCGGTCCACTGTCTCCTTGTCCACCTCCACAGCGCTGTTACCGTGGGAACCCAGAGCCTGCGAAGGGTGGGGGAAGACGGACATTGGGGGAGGGGGGGAGACATTGAGGATTAAGATCTTGCGCAGACGTGACGGCACAGGTTGGACTCCGAGCTCTCTGGTTTCTGGCTTTGGGAGAAGAGTACTCTTTTCACAGCAGCCATTTTCACTAGTCATAGATGTGTAAACAAAGGGGTAACCATAGAGACAAAACATTCTATGGTTCATTATTCTATATCTAGGTTACCCCTTTATTTGCCCATCTATGACAATTCAAAATGGCTGCTGTGAAAAGGGCCTGTTGTAGGTTTAACCACCTCATGCGCTATATGAGATACTAGGTTTTTAGTGAGTCCTTCATGTTCACAAGTCAACCATTGCATTCTCAAAGACCGTGGGGATAACCGACCGTTAAATTGAGAGCTTTGATTCTCACACGGCTGACTTATTGAAGATGGAAGGTTTCTCGTTGGAAACTAATAGCAGTAAAGAGGTTCCTCACCGCGGCCTCCTTGGTCTTAAACTCCTTCTCCCTCTGTAGACGGTACTGCTCGATCTCCGCCTGGGCCTCCTCCTTGGCCTGCTTCAGGCGACGGTTTTTACCTGGGAAAACACAGATACAGGTGTGGGTTTGAGGCGGTAATTCAATCGCTTTGTCACATTTGAATCATATTGCGATTAAATTCTGATATGATGTCGCCGTGTGCAATTCGGTCGAGGAAATTAATGACGAGATGACAACCACGTATTAACTCAAAATGTAAGACCTCCTGTGTTTGAGGGGGCTTTATCTGAAAGCTGGGAGTTTTGGTTTGATGTCACACCTTACATTATCACAGCGCTTCCATGCCATGAGCAGAATTATCATCCAGCATGTGATTTTGGATATGTGAATAGATCATCATCCGACAGAAATATATGCACACAGAGACCCCTGATCATCAAGACAGTTACACACGCACACAGAGACCCCTCATCATCAGACAGATATAGGGAGGTGTTAGTCTGACGTCACTTTGGACCGCCCGCGAGGTACAGCCGTATAGGGATTTATCATTGGGAAAATGGATTATCGGCTATTGTAACAATTCTGCCTCATGAACATTGGAAAGCTTTCCATTTTTGCACAAAATGAGTTCCCTTCTATCACCAACATTATTGTTTAAGCATTTCTGGTTGAAATAAAATTCGACGTAATTTTACGATTATTTTCATGTTGAGATTGATGAATACGCACAGAAAGGTACACCATACAAATGTTCATGCTTTATTTGTTTTAAATGAGACAATTTAGAAATGGGCAAATACGGCGGCTAGGTGGTGCAGTGGGCAAGGCACTCACCACCAATGCTGGAGACGCTGGGTTCGAGCCCAGCTTGTTGTGTATGTGAATCACAACGGTGTTCACCTGGCCTTTAAGATGGCACGGTAATGTTGCGACACTGCTGTAATATACCATAAAGCGTTGTGGTAACGCCTCTGTAAATTTGGAGTGATGGAAGATGAACTGATACGGGATCAGCTAGCTGAACATACCAACAACCCTAAGCTCAGGGATAAGCTATTAATGATGCCAGATGAATTGACATTGACAAAGGCTGTTAATATTGCTTTCCATCTCGAGTCAGCAGCAGGTTTGGCAGCACAGCTAGCACCCTCCAGTAATGTTTTCCCCAAACCTCTGATGTTGACTCAAACAGTGGCGCCGTCCGGGGAGTTTCCCGAACCGGTTTTCCCGGAGGACAGCCTGGAGGTAAATTTTGCTGCACGCCGGGGTATGACCGCGTTAACAGCACGCCGGGCCGTGTGTGGAAATTGCGGCTCCTCATCACACCCCAGCCGGGCTCCAGTTTGCCCTGCCAAGGGACAGAGGTGTCAACGCTGTGGCAGGCAGAACCATTTCGCCCGGGTCTGCCGCTCTGCTCCCGGTGCTGATGGCACGCCGCCACGTCCACCTACGCCGACAACCATCCATTCAGTGGATGCCACCTCTCGTGCATTTAAATGGTGCACGGTGGAACTGGACGGGGTGGTTCTCCCACTCCTGTTGGATACGGGGGCCTCCAAGTCACTTTTGAACATTTCCACGGTTCGACGACTTTTCCCGCGCCGGACGCTCACCGCCAACGCAGAGGACCTGTATGGGTATGGACACTCTAAGATAGGAATGGCAGGCACAATCACCTTCACCGTGTGCTACGGGACCAAGGCCCTTCCCTCATTCACTTTCCAAGTGTCTCATCAGGGAGCCAACCTCATGGGCTACGATTTGTTTTGTGGGCTTGGGTTTTCCCTGGACGACAATACAGGGGCTGACATTCTGTCTGTGGGTTCGCCCTGGCACCAGCGCTGGCCTGCTCCGTTTAGTGGGTTGGGCTGCCTCACTGCGTTTCACCACCAGCCTCTCCTCATCCCGGAGGTGCGTTCGGTGATCCAGCCGCTGCGCCGCCTGCCCCTCGCGACGATGTCACCGCCGAGCTGCAGAAGCTTTTGGATGCGGGCATGATCGAGCGCGTCGCCGCTTCACCATGGGTTTCCAACCTGGTGATAGTCAAAAGGAAATTAGGGGGACTGCGTCCATGCGTCGACCTCAGGCAGGTGAGCAAAGCGGTGATTGCGGATAAGTACCCATTGCCCACAGTGGAGGAACTGGCGGCACAGTTTTACAGCTCCTCAGTTTTCACCAAACTGGACCTTCGCCAGGGCTACCTGCAGGTTCCACTGCATCCCGACAGTCGCTACCTTACGGCTTTCGTGACGCATGTCGGAGTGTTTAGGTATACCCGCATGCCTTTTGGTCTCAGCTCGGCCCCCAGCTGTTTTAAAAAAATAATGGCCACCATCTTCGCCGGCATCCTGGGCGTGGTCGTTTTTTTGGATGACATAGTGGTCCATGGTGCAACATCAGCCATCCACGACGAGCGCCTAGCGAGGGTGTTGGACGTCCTTTCCGGTCACAACCTCACGCTGAATGGGGACAAGTGCACCTTCTCTGTCCCAGTCATCGAATTTGTGGGGTTCCGCCTGTCTGCTGATGGCCTCAGCCCGCTCCAGTCTAACGTGGAGGCCGTGCTGCGCCTGCCTGAGCCGTCCTGCCCAGCGCAGCTCTCGTCGTTTCTAGGGATGACAGCATACTACCTTCGCTTCCTTCCCCAATACTCCACCCCGCTTCGGAGGCTCCTGAAACAGGACGCGGTCTGGGAGTGGACCCCAGCCTGCTCTATCGCTGTTTGCCAACTTAAAAACGGAGCTCACCTCACCACCAGTGCTCGCGTTCTTCGATCTGGCGAGCCCGACGTTTGTCACCTGTGATGCGTCCAATACGGCGATCGGGGCTGCGCTGTCTCAGGTCCAGCGGGGCGTGGAGCGCCCAGTGGCGTTTGCCTCCCGCGCCCTCTCCCCAGCGGAACAGAAGTACTCGGTGGGGGAGCGCGAGGCTCTGGCCTGTGTCTGGGCGTGTGAACGGTGGCACATGTACGTGTACAGACGACATTTTACGCTGCGGACGGACCACCAGGCTCTTACCGCCCTGCTCGCTACATCCGGGTCAGGCACAAGCCATTGAGGATTCACCGCTGGTCTGAGAGGCTCCAGCCATATAACTTCAACACAGTGTTTACTCCCGGCAGGGAGAATGTAGTGGCTGACCTGCTCTCCCGTGCCACCCCTGACCCGGCACCCAAAACGTGCCCGGATCCAATGGAACCGGAGCTTGTCCTTCAGCTTCACGGCCCGCTCCAGGCCACAGTCTCCCTGGAGGACCTTCAGCTTGCATCGGAGGGGGACTCCACGCTCGCCCAGCTCCGCACCTACATCAGGGGGGGGGGGTGGCCCGTGAAGGTCCCGGAGGTGCTGGCGCCTTCATCAGGTCAAGGATGAGCTGTCCTGCTGGAGCAGTGTTTGTGTGGCTCGGGGGCTTCGCACAGTCATCCCCAGTGACCTCAGAGCACGCATATTGACCATGGCGCACGAGGGGCACCTGGGTATCGTGAGGGTGAAGCAGCGCTGCAGGGATCTGGTGTGGTGGCCGGGCATTGACCGGGATATAGAGACAATGGTGAGGGACTGCTCAGCCTGCCTTCTCAGCGGTAAGACGGGGCCGCCGACCCCAGCGCCTCTGCAGCCTTTGCCATGGCCACCCGCACCTTGGAAGCACATCCAGCTGGACATCTGTGGGGAGCTCCATGATGTCCCACACCACCAGCGTTTCGTCCTGGTTGCCTATGACCTCCATTCCAAGTGGCCGGAGGTGGCCGCCTCGGGGTCTGTGACTACCCGTGTGGTCACGGATTTCCTCTCCGCCCTGTTCGCCCGGTGGGGCATTCCAGACACCCTCACTACGGACAATGGGCCGCAGTTTGTCTCTGCTGACTTTGCCACTTGCATGGAGGCCAGGGGGATTAACCACGTCCGTACAGCATTCTACCACCCGGAGGCAAACGGGGGGGGGTGGAGAGGTTTAATCAGACATTGAAGAACGGCATCAGAGCGCACCTGACGGAGGGTCTGCCGTTCTCAGCCGCTTTACTCCGCACTCTGCTTCACTACAGGGCGACGCCGCACACAACTACGGGCAGTTCCCCAGCCCTCCTGATGATGGGACGCGAGTTGCAGCGTCCCCTGGATCGGCTGAGGGTCCCGGCAAGTATCGCGCCGGCAGTGATACCCTGCCAGGGCACCAGGGTCGCAGATGCTCAGCGTCAAATGAAGCAGCGGTTTGACAGGAGGCGGAGGGTGAAAGCGCCTTCCTTCACAAAACGAGACTGGGTCCGGATTCGTCGTCCCCACAAGCTGCTCTCCTTCTGGTCGGCACCGATACGGGTCACGGCCCGGCCACCTTTCGTCTGGCCGATGGATCATGGTGGCACGCAAACCGGCTTAAGAAGGTGGCAAACGACCCCATCTCGGACCCAGAGTCCAGGGATGGTTCAGAACTGGACATCGAGGACTGGGTTTTGCCAGATGAGCCGCAGCGGGGCCCGCCATTGCCAGCCGAGCCCCAGGTTCACCTGGAGGCCTCTCCAGAACGCGACCAGCGGGGCTCACCATTGCCATTGCCAGTCGAGCCCCAGGTTCACCGGGACGCACGGCCAGTCCGTGTCTGGAATAGACCGGCCTACTTGAGAGACTGTTACTTGAGAGATAAGACTATTTATGTTACAGATTATTTATATTTATTCATTGACCGTTTTAGTCAGAGCATAGTCTGTTGCGTGGCAGAATAATCCACAAGACTATGTCGGTGACTGGCAGTCTACCCGGTTCACCTAGGTAGGCTGCAGGGACTGTTAGTATGAATTAAATATGAATTAAACTGTATGGGGATGTTCTTCGGGGTTCCCTGTGGGGGGGGGGATATGTTGTGTATGTGAATCACAACGGTGTTCACCGGGCCTTTAAGATGGCACGGTAATGTTGCGACACTGCTGTAATATACCGTAAAGCGTTGTGGTAACGGGAGATGATGTGTGTGTGTTGTGCACTGGTGGAGCGGATCAAATAAACGGTCAAACGTTAAGTCGCAGTCCGGTGCGTTATTTGAAGACATAATACAGCTCTCCTCTCCACATTGTTTTCAGTTTGGCTGGTCATCCGTACTAATACAATTGGCAGTATTAGGGGGAGGGAAAACTGAGGGGTGGGGATTGGACGTTGTGGACAGCGACTCCTACAGGTCGGTTGGTGCGCCTGCGCAGTAGAATCAAGAAGCGATGGGGGGCGGCGTCCCTCCAAAGCCCAGACCCCCGACGCTGAAAGATAGCGCCGCGCAGGTGAAAAGATGCGACGGCTGCTACCTTGAGTATCGGAGGGGACTCGTGCTATGTATGGCTTCGTCCACATTGCAGCCGGCTTGTGGGAGGCAAGAAGCAGCGTTTGAGACAGGGGAGGGTTGAATTGGACGATACGAAATTGGGATGGGAGAAAAATAGAAAATGGGAGAAAAAGTGGAAAAAAGAAAAAAAAGAAATGGGCAAATACGTTGCAATTTTGCGAGGTGGACCGGCCGGAAACAGCAATGACATAACCACTAGACTTCCCCCTCCGCACAGAGACCCCTCATCATCAAGACAGAAATACACAGACCCCATATCATTAAGACAGAAATGCATGCACAGAGACCCCTCATCATCAGACAGTTATACACGCACACAGAGACCCCTCATCATCAAGACAGTTACACACGCACAGAGACCCCTCATCATCAGACAGTTATACACGCACACAGAGACCCCTCATCATCAAGACAGTTACACACGCACAGAGACCCCTCATCATCAGACAGTTATACACGCACACAGAGACCCCTCATCATCAAGACAGAAATACACAGACCCCATATCATTAAGACAGAAATGCATGCACAGAGACCCCTCATCATCAGACAGTTATACACGCACACAGAGACCCCTCATCATCAAGACAGTTACACACGCACAGTGACCCCTCATCATCAGACAGTTATACACGCACACAGAGACCCCTCATCATCAAGACAGTTACACACGCACACGTCGCACAGAGACCCCTCATCATCAAGACAGTTACTCACAGAGACCCCTCATCATCAAGACGGTTACACACGCACACATACCCCTCATCATCAGACAGACATTTCTTTTGTTTTTCTTCCTAAATTCCTCTATTCTTCTTCTTCTAAATCATCACTTAAAACGTCCTCTTCTTTTTGCTGCAGAACAGGAACCCAATAAAAACCAGCATTTTCTGAGTAGGGCTCAAAAGTATTTTAATTAACTCAGGGCTCAAAATTAACATTTTTACTTGGTAGCACTGGTGCTCCCAACTTCAAAAAGTTGGGAGCACCAGCAAAAATTTAGGAGCAGCACCCACCAAAATGTAAGGAGCACCAAAAATATATATGTAATATATTTATTTATTGATAAAAAAACAACAATATAACAGTACTGTAATGCAGTGAAAGTAGCCTTAAACTATAGTATAGTGTAGACCTAGCAGTGTAGCCTAATAGCCTATAGTGTAGACTAGACATGTGCCGGTATGACATTTTTAGGGTACGATAACCTTGGTAAAAAATACCATGGGGCTGGGCGATATGACCAAAAACGTTATCGCGATACAATTATAAAATTATTTTCATATAATTCGATATCGATAATTATCGTCGATATAATGTCCGTCAAGTTTAATTAACTTCTTATGCTGCTGCGAATGTCTCAAGTCGAGTTGATGTCGTCATCAGTCTGCGCACGTTAGCCGACAAGCGGAGTATCTCATGACAATAAATATGACACTAAAATACTCTCTTCCGCCACAATATATTGAAACGACGTCCACTGTATATCCCACACTACCATAAACGTGGCCTCAGAATTCAAAACACACACATACTCGGCACGTAAATATATAAAACAGTGCCGTGCAAGCTAGTTATCCTAGCCAGCCTGTTGGTTCTAAGCGATGTATTCCATGACAATGTGCTAAATATGACACTAAAATACTCTCTTCCGCCACAATATATTGAAACGGCGTCCACTGTATATCCCACACTACCATACACGTGGCCTCAGAATTCAAAACACACACATACTCGGCACGTAAATATATAAAACAATGCCGTGCAAGCTAATTAGCCTAGCAAGCCTTGTTGTTGAGTGAGTCCTACCTCCTTCCGGGTCTCGGCCATCTCCTTCACTGATTGGTTGTTAGCTGTTGTGCGTAAGCACGTCATCACGTAACGCTGGTTGTTGTTAGAGAGTGTGTTGAGCCGAGGCTGAACGGAGCCAAGCTTGGAAAATCGATATATCGAAACTTTGCGACCACGTTTCATGTTTATTTCAAGGAAATAATTTATCGCGATAGTTATCGTTATCGTTTTATCGCCCAGCCCTTCACGGTATTCTGTACATTAAAAAAAAAATCCCCCTGTAAGTGTTATTTATGAATGTGTGAAAACTTTCAAACTAAGTACAGAATATAAAATACTTCCAAATAAACTTTCATGATTATGAATATGTAGGCTACATGTCAAAAGGGCATTTTGCTAATGTAATCTACTTGCAAAGATGTATGTTATATAGCCTAGTACTATTCTTACTGGATTAAATTTTGGATTAATCTTTTGTGGTGGCTCAACATAATTCACATACGGAACTATGTGTTGGGGATAATGGTTCCGCACGGACCATATTGTTTGTTACATTGCTGTCGGCACGCTAGCGGCGTGATTTCGAAATCTAGCCGCATTTCTGGCAAGACTCTCTGATTGGCTGACGCCTGTTTCTACACTGGTTAAGCTTAGGCACTCTTTCGAAGTTGGTTAAGGTTAGAGTTTGTCTTAGAGAGTGACGGCAAGTTCTTTCGACGGTTAAGCTTAGGCACTCTTTCTAAGTTGGTTAAGGTTAGAGTTTGTCTTAGAGCATGGCGATAGAACGCCAGGTAGTTTGCAGGCTGTTTGACGTGGAAATGGGCAAAGACTCACTGTTTTTTTTTTTTTTCTCTTTTTTTCCCTCCATTAACACTTTGGTTGCCTTGGGTTAAATTAATGATATACCATAGATTGCCAGCGCTATTTGTCTATGGAGAAAGTCCCCTTCTTTGCAGGGCTATAACTTTTTAAATTCTATTGCTACATTGCCATTATTAGGGCCCATTCAAAGTCCTATATGTATTGTTCATTGTGTAGCAACGTTAAACTTTTTCATTCACATATTCATAGTAAAGTATGGTCTAATGTATAAGTATGTTTTCATCTCTTTCTGCAGCTTTCTCCAGAACGTGATATATAGCCCCAAATGCATTATATTGATGATGAAATACAGTTTGATGGCAATCAGCGCGATATAAAAAATTCCAACTAGACGTACTTCTAGAAGTTACTACACGTCATCTGATGTTGACCGGATGGGCGAGGGGGCGTTTATAATTCCGTGGGCAGCGTTATACCAATCATCTAATGTGGGTCAAATGTTGATAATAGCAGTTAGTATCTAAGACGGTAACTGTTACAAAGGGTCAGATTAAACCGAATATATGTATTTATTGATTGATATATATTGCATAATATTTGTAGATCGTTTGATATCCCTTGTGTATTCTTTGTACATATACACGGAATATCCCTTTAACCTACTACAGACCATAATATTTCGTTCTCTTATTGGATGCCGTGCCACCAGCGCCAGTGTCTTACCCCCAGAGTCGAGTTCAAAGCTACCGTCAGGACATGTCTGTACATGCCCGGTTCTGCCCAGGACTACGAGACAGGAATAAGGCTGGTACTAGTTTGTTCCCCCAACATATAAATATGGCGGAGGTGAATACAGAAGTAGTTCAGTCCGCAGTCCGTTCAGTCTTAGTAACAAGTTGAAGCCTCACCCACTATGCAACATGCGGTGAAGTAGGGCCCGTTTTTGCCCCAAAATAGAGTCTTGTCTTATCCTAATACGTTTGTTCAACGTATCGTTCGCTCCTTACTAGTAAGCCTTCATCACGAGTCAAAGACCAAGTGAAGTGAGCAATTGGGTGTCTAAATAGAGCACTTATAGCCGCGTGCGAATAGGATAGTAAAGTATAAGTATCAGAGCTTGGTTGAGTGACGTCAAGTTCAACTTGGTTGGTGTGAACCACCGCGCACCGGAGGATCTGCACCGGTGAATGCATAGCCCCTTTCCGGCTGGATTATTATTCTTATTGCTTTTAACCATGCTGTTGGAGCGGAGAAGAATCGTCTACACCCGCTGCTGTGGGACCTGCCCGTGAGGAGCATCGTTCGAGCCCGTCTCTATTGGAGAGGCTGACCGGCTTCCACCTGTGCTGCGCGCATACTGGGATTACAGTCGCTGCCTTTCGTCTGCCGAGCAGGGAGTAATATACCGCCTCCAGGAGCCTATTGAGTCCCCGCTGACCCAGACTTTGCATTAGAGCATTGCCTCCCCCTGCTGGCTTACAACCGGTGGAACCCCCCTACCAGTATCCCCTAGATATAATTCCTAATATTCTAGTTGTATTATTATCTCATGCGTAACCAGAGAATGGACATTCATTATTGATTTGCCTACGCACATTCCTTTGCCTTACAAGTGCATTCGATTAAAGTATATTATGTATTCTTGCTGCTAATAAATACTTAAAGACAACTTTGTGTAGAACCGATTCATTGTGGGGAAGTGTTCTCATCATATACTAGTGTACGGTATGGCCAGTATAATGTACATAAGACGGTAGTGGTTTAATGATACCATACTTGATTAATACAGTCAGGGAATTGTACCCCTCAGTTACAGTAACGTTACACGCTGAAACTCACCCCAGTCTCCGCGCGCCGTTGGGCGATCATCGTCGAGTAGAAATTTTATCATTATGGGATATATTTTTACCCGGTCCATCTCCAGCTTGTATAATGGTATATACGTCCAAATCATGTTGTTTATCGAGTTATTGCCAATCGATCACCGTGTAGCGTGACGAGCCAGAGTCCCATGAACCATAGCGAGCGCCCGGAAGTACTATGGTCGTCATGACAACCTCTATTCAAAATCCTGTGTGGCGATTGCGCCGATCGGCCACCAGATGGCGCTCCTGAACCGCCAGAGAGCTCAGTGGGTCCTGCTGGTGGATCTCAGGCCAGCGGAGGGGGAATATGAATCCGATCGCAGATTTTTGAAATATTGATATAAGGACGCTGTACAGCGTCCCCCGGCAACTTTAGCATGGCCAGCAAAGACGTGAAAAGACGTGTCCCGGCAGTCAAAGTGTTAACATCCTATTCACCGTCAGAGCTGTATTTTGGCTGGAAAAGGGATATTGGGAGTCCGAAGGTGCAGTACCGGCCAGATCCTGGTAGTGGGGCTATCTCGAGAATGCAGTAACCCCCCTCCTTCCCAGTCCCTAGTGGACCTCTGCTGTTCTCTCTATATGGCTCTGATCAGCTTAGCTTAGTTAGCTTACGCTAACGCAATGTTAATTTCGGTATTTTACGCGACGTGGGCATAAAGGAATGGCGAGGATGCAAAGCATGTTAGATGCATTTGACCCGTTGTGGGGGAAAAAAACAGGCACTTATTTCGGGTCGCAAAATAGGCGGACTCTGAAGCAATGCTGTCTAACGTTAACACACGCTGCTACTGAGCTACTGTTGTGGCGGCCGGGCGGATATGCATTGCTCACCAGGGGATTTTCAAAATAAGAGTATAGCAATATGAATCGATCTTTTTAACGTTGCATCGATCCCATTTGATAATAGATCGATATATCGTCCCACCCCTGGTGCTTACCAAACCTAGCCGCATTTCTCGGAGACGCTCTCTGATTGGCCACTGACGCGTTTGCCCAATCCGTGACAAGCTGTGTCTTTGCCCATTTCCACGTCAAACAGCCAGAGGATGGGTCTCAGGCTCAGCCCCAACAATAAGAAGAGGATGGGTCTCAGGCTCAGCCCCAACAATAAGAAGAGGATGGGTCTCAGGCTCACCCCCAACAATAAGAAGATGGGATGGGTCTCAGGCTCAGCCCCAACAATAAGAAGAGGATGGGTCTCAGGCTCACCCCCAACAATAAGAAGAGGATGGGTCTCAGGTCTCAGCCCCAACAATAAGAGGATGACATGGATTTAATTGTAGCAGTGGAGCAGATCTGAAAGAAGTACATTTCTTTACACAGGGAGTGAAGAATGGAACAACATTCTGAATATCATCAAAAATGCTCAGTCACTGACTAGCTTTAAAGTCCAGCTAAAAAGGTGGATGAGGGGCAGGTTAGGATAAGAGTCCAGGCTCCTGAGGCAGATACTTTACAACCTAATGTCTGCTCTCGTTTGACCCGAATTGTTTTTATTATGCTGCTTAGTAATTTTTTCCCCCTCCATTTTCCTCCGATTTTCTCCCATCCCAATGTTAGTCGTTATGCCAATTCCCAATCCCCTTCCTGGTCGCTGCGCACTTACCCCCCACAGTCGGTCTGGGAGAGTGGAGGCTACCACGTGATTCCTCCGACACACGTCCAGCTAGGCCTGCCACGATACACATTTTTCTGGGCGATTAATTGCCCCCAAAAATATCGCGATAAGCGATATTATTGCGACCGGTTAGAGAATCTTTTTTGGAGGAATTTATTTCCCAAAAGTTCTCAATTTTCTTTTAAAAATTCACTAATATAATGATAATAGCATAATAATGCAAGGACACCGTTTCAAAGTGCAATAAACTTTATTTAACATTGGAAGACATTTTAAATATCCTAAATAAAAAAAATGCTCAGTTTGATTGTTTATTATAAAACAAACTGAAACTGGAAACAAGCCCTCTGTCTGGCTTTTTGTGTCATAGTCATCCTTTTAACATGTACATGTATTATTAATGTACCTTGCGCCGCGGTACCATGTACAAAATGTTAATAAAGTGAGGAAAAAACTGGAAACGTAATAAATAAAAAGGCAATAATCAAATAAACACAAATATATACTATCTCTATTGGAATGGAGACTTCAGCACAGGATAAACTAGGGATGGGCAAAAATAATCCAGATCGATTGATCACATGATGTACTCGAGTACTCGTGGAGGAAAGCGCTGTACAAAATAAACGTATTTTCCGGTGTTTTAGACTTTTATTTAATGAAGCCCACCGCTCCGTCTTTTCCGGTGTTTTAGACTTTTATTTTGAAGCCCACCGACCGGAGCGGAAGTATTGTTGTTATTATCCTAGCAGCACCTATGAGCGGCCAACTTGTCTCGTCCGGTTTTGTGTTTTTGAGCTAATGATAAAACAAATGTTGAGATTGTTGGTGAACAACTAACTTTAGGTTAGTTTTAACATTAGCTACTAACGTTAGATGCAGCTACTACAGGCAATCAACGATGAGGAAGCATCAAAGCCGTATATAATAAAATAGCCGTGGTGCGTAGGCACTACAGCACAATTCGATTACCTGTTATAATAAATTTATTCATGTTTAACTTGTCCCTGTGTCCAGTCCTTTGACTAGCCCCACCCGTTCATTGTAAACAATGATGCATGTAATTCTATTAACGTTATTCTGTGTTGTAGCTATGCTATACGTTGTATTTCATTTGTTAGCTATTTAGCTAATGTTGTTAGCATTGAATGAGCATCATTGACAGGGGAGGAAACTAACTTTTTGGCTTACCAGCCAACTGGCGAGTAGATGATTTTTTTTACCAGCCAAACTGATTTGTTTACCAGCCAAAAATAAAATCGCTAATTGTGATAATTACTTCTTTGTATGTCTTCGTCTAAATTGATTTTCAATCATAGTAATAATCACACCGTGTCTCTACTCGTTAAAATATTTATTAGCATAAAACATGAATAAGTGTCTCTACTCTCCACAATATTAGCATACAACATGTATTAATCACACTGTCTCTACTCTTCAAAATATTAGGATATCACATATTAACATGAAAGAGGGAACTATTCTGGACTGGGTTGGGCTGAACTGGGCAGTGAAAGATGCTGGGCTGGACTGGGTTGGACTGAGTTGGGCAGTGAAAGAACCAAGCATTTCACTGTAATGTAATAGCTAAATAAAACAACTTGACTTGTTACATTTGCACTCTGGTTGTATGCCAAATGTATTCTGGTTGTACTGTACTTGTGCTGTAAGATGACGCTAGGGGTTCAGCAGGTGTATTCTGAATGACTAGTATGACAACATCACCGTTGTGAAGGGCATATGGGCGAGTGGTGATATGGGGGGAAACCCGGTAATAATAAAATGTCACTCGGCTGCATTTAAGCAAAGCCGCTCAGTATAGTCCACTATGTTGAACGCGCGTTATGGTAGCTTGTTACATGCTAGGTAGCTAGCCGGCTAATGCTGGTTGACTTGTCATTCTCATCCGACTCGAAGGAGACGCGTCGCATGCTGTTGTTCGCCCCCATGTCAGACCGCACTGATATCCGAAAGCGACGACTCTACATGCAATTATTTTCATCCACTGATGTGTTTTTGTCTAAGTTTGTCTACGTTGTCAAGCCGGTGGCAGGAGTCTGTAGGTCCGCGCGCAGTGATCTGTCCACTTCCCCTAGATGGGCGGCATCTTCTAGAAAATGAGTGTTCATTGGAGGAGCTTAGAGCGCATCTGTACAACGATGATGTTCATTGGTTATGGTTGGATTATTATGAGGCGCAAATGGGAGGAATCAAGGGGGGAGTCAGAGTTCCGCTTGTGCCAGTGAGCGAATCAGCAGATTGCAGAATGATTTCTTTGTTTTGTTTTGTAATTACTAGTACTCGCCAGACTGGCGAGTGCTCTTCATGAATTACTCGCCAAACGTAAAAAATACTCGCAATTGGTGACTAAAGTGGCCTAATTTCCTCCCCTGAGCATCAACGAACACTAGATCTTTAATCTTTATTTAGCAGTCCAGTTTCTCCGGGCAGTAGCGAGTAACTACTTGGGTCTAAAAATAGCTAACGTTACACTACAAATAATGCTACTTGGTTAAAAGGAGCAACACTATTGATAAATGTAGTTAAGCTATGTGGCGTTTCCCCACGGACTCCCGTGCTGTGCTCTGTAGTAAGGCCCCCCACACGGAGAGTGACTGACGAGGGGTACTGGTTCCGCCTCATTAAAACAAACTTGCAAATAGCAATTAATCGCGCCCGTCAAAATCATTGCATTCATTTTAATTATTGCGCCGATTAATCGATTTATTGCTTATCGCGGCAGGCCTACGTCCAGCCAATCAACCGCTTCTTTTCACCTGGCAGCGCGGATTCTCATTGAGAGGGCGTAGCGTGTGGAAGGATCACACTATCCCACTCAAGTCCTATCCACGCTTAGCAGGCACCCCGACCGAACTGTAGGAGTCGCTGTTTACAACGACCCGGACCCACCCCGCCAGCTTCTCCCACCCTCTAATACTGCCAATTGTATTAGTGTGAACGGCCAGCCAAGCTGGTGACAACCCCGGAGCTGTGAGCTGGATTCGAACAGGCGAATTGTTTTTCTTGTTGTAATGTTTTTATTGTGATGTGATATTTGTAGAATATCAATTAATCAACAATTGTATACACGTTTCCTACCGCAATGGAAATAAGTTGTACTTTTTGCGTAATCCAGATTAATTTGTATTGTATGCATACCATGAGTAATGAGTATTCTTAATTTATAGAATACAGTCAAATCAAACCTGTTCACGAAGGCCTATGGCCTCTTTATGTTGCTTTGTAAAATGTCCTTGGGTTTCATGAAAGGCAGTAGGCACTATATAAATCTAAAATGATATTACCGGTATGAATTTTTATTTATCAATGACAATGGCAAGAACTCATCTTGGAGTAATTTGATAAAAATACCATTCTCTTAAATGTCTACTCCTGCAAGGTCTTACTGTCTTTTACTATTATGTACTTTGCTACTATGTCTATACTACTATCTACTATGCCTATACTACGACCTACTAATATCGAAACTACTATGCACTCAAGAGTGTAACACTCAAGTTCAACACCGTTTGACAAACAATATCACTTACCATTAGCTGACAGGAGTTGTACCCTTCCTGCTGACTTGTTGTACAGAACTTGTAAGTTGCTTTGGATAAAAGCATCTTAAGCTAAATGTCAGTAAAGACTTGTTCTATTCTCCATCCATCCATCATCCATAACAACACTATATTATCACCAACATCCTGTTGGGGGATCCCCTTTGAACATCCCATCTGAGGTTTCTCTCCTCCACACCGAAAGTCTGGGAGTGTGGCATATGGATTTGATGGTGTTTTTTGTTCTGGATCTATTGTGATGTTTCTTTTTTACTTGTAAAACCCATGGGGGCAATTCCATGTGATCTCGGGCTATACAAATACTGTAGGAGCCATTATGATGGTGGCATATTATTTATTATTTGTAATATTATTATTAGACACCTGGTGGCGGGTTTTGGATTTGACAGCACTGGTTAGGTATTTAGAGGGTCACAGGGTGCAGTAATCAACAAATCAAATCAAATCAAATTTATTTATAGGGCCCGACAACACACGTTAATGTCCCCATGGGCCGTACAGGTCTTCTTTAAACAAGTCAAGAAGACAACATAACAATAAGTCAAGAACAGAACAAGAACACCATAGGGTCCAAACATTTTTTAGATGAATGCAAATAAATGAAAGAATGCAAGCACTCCCAGACATACCCCACGCGAAGGTAAGGAAAAACTCACTAAAACCTAACAATAGGGAAAAAAAGCTCCACAGGCAATGTGGAGGAGAGAAACCTTAGAAGGGCCGTTCAAGGGGGGATCTCCCTTCTTAGATGTCGGTGATAGTAGTGTTGCAGACGGACAGTTGGTAAGCATGCACTCATGTTGGTAAGCATGCACTCAAGGACACAGGTAGTGAGGAGCACACCGTTCTTACCAGAAGCTCAGCAGCCAGAAGCAGAAAGAAATACCAAATAAATATAGAATACCATATAATTCCTACAGAACCCACACTGGCAATAATTTAATGTACAACTGCAACTTCAGCAATCAACACCCCTAAACCTGGAATCACGACTGTGACTGTGTCTACTGCGTAAGATCACTCCCTACCATACCTGTGAAGTAACGGGCACGAGAAAACAGGACATTGGAAAGGAAAAATTGCTGTTACAAATACATTTGATTTTATTTGAAAGGAAACATCAACTGATGAAAAAATGCTAGAGGTGACTAGTGTGGGCATCTTAATTTGTCTATTAGTGCTACTGTAGGGATTTGAAGCTTCTCAATTCCCATCACCATGAAAATGTGTGGCTGTGGCATGAAGCCTAACCTGATAATTAAAAGAAAAATAAACCCTTTAACGATGCTGTCCACTTCTTTTTTCCCCTTCTATACAGAGATGAGGAAGTGATACATCTTTGACTCAGTGGAATTTCATAATGTAGGAACAGGACACAACAACATAGAGCTAATATTATCACAATGGTGACTGGGAATCAATCCAAATCATTCAAAATGTAGCCTATTTTCCAATCCACGGTAGACGACTTGAAACAGAGTTTAGTTTATTCGATCTAATTGTTTTAGATTAATCACCAGAAAGGATAACTTTCTGGAGATGTGAGATTTTATATAATATATTGATAAAATATATAAGTTTATAGTCTATTTTATTTTGAATGTACTCTTATTGGATAGTATTACTGTACCTGGACGGGGCCTCAGAAGGCCAACTCACCAAGACTCAACATTCACTCAGCTGATGCCTCGACATTAGGGCCTGTCTGTTCCTTCCTACTATCTACAATCAGATTATAATTAAAAGAAACAAGCTCGATTACATGTTCATCAAAAAAACATTGATACATATACACCACTATCTAGTATCTACTCAAATGAGAAAATGTTAGATTTTCAAGTCGAAGAAGCATCGATCTCAAATTTTGATTATGAATGAGAGGCCAAATCATTATGCCTGGCTTGGTCACGTGCAGCAGTCAACTTCCTGTCTGTTGTTGCTAGGCAACTGCAGCGTGGGGGGAAACTGCCCCGCCTAGTACATTGTGTACGGTTCATTTAGTGCAGAAACGGATCGTTAAAGCGTCAAATTAAAGACTATCAAGCGGAATTTTCTTCAGTCCATCACAATGCCAAAGAGCTGCTGTGTTACGCGTTGTACTAATGACAAAAACAGAAATCCAAATCGCAAGTTTTATACCATCAAGGAGGGAAAAGTGGCTGGTGGCTAACTTTCGGCTAACTCGCTCTGCTGTTGTGGTAGCTACATGCTAAGCTAACGTTAATTACATAATATCGAACCGATAGGAGCTTATCTTATCTAATCTTACGTGGATGTTTGATCGGGTAGTGGCATACATTGTACCACCACGTAAGATTAGATAAGATAAGCTCCTATCGGTTCGATATTATGTAATTAACGTTAGCTTAGCATGTAGCTACCATGACCACAACACAGATTGATTGATTGATTGAAAAGTTTATTAACAGATTGCAGAATGGGTACAGTACAGTACAGTACAGCTCAATACATACAATTGTTAAGGGGATGCAGACCAGAGAAAGACTTTCGTCTTGTTTACATCAGGGTCCCCCATTTTCAATTCATCATAACATATATGACATACATGACATACAGATAGACAGTACTGCTACATCTATACATTTATGACATATCAGATGTGCAAACAGAGCGAGTTAGCCGAACGTTAGCCACCAGCCACTTTTTCCTCCGTGATGCATCAGCTGGTATTATATAAAACTTGCGATTTGGATTTCTGTGTTTGTTATTAGTACAAAACGTAACACAGCAGCTTCAATTTGGGTATTCGAGAGTTGGCCAATGTCTGTGTTTTGTATGGACATTATGTCAAGTCAATCAGGGGGAGATCTTTGACTCATATCTCGCCTTAGAATCACCAGAAAGGCTTTCGAAATAGTGAAATGCCATGTTGGCCTCAATATTTTCAAAACAAATCGTATGAAAATGTTATGAAATGAACAAGAATGTGATAAAACATGTAATAAAAACAGACCTCAACGCATGCATTTGATGGTAGAAATCCGTATGGTCCCCCTATACCAAGATGGCGGCGGTCTCGTGACATCAGTGTGTCTTCGATAATTGGTGCAGGAACCAAATTATCATATCCTTCTCTGTTGGTAACATTAGCTAATTGACTATAACTTATGTAATGCATGACGTGATATGGCTCACGAATTCAAGGTATTTTTTTGTTTTCATAGCATTACCTGGCTGTGTGTCACTGGGCTGTTCTCGGGTCTGGTGGTAAACGGCGGCCTATCCATCATTTGACTTAATACTAGCCACCAATGTTAGCCGCTGTCGCCAGTCAGCGGAATACTACTTACGTTTGCGAGCTTCTGCGACCTTTTCTGCCGCCCGTTTCTCTGCCTGCAGAAGCTGCTGGATCCCCTGGGATTGACTTGCCATGTTGGTTTGTCTGGTCTGATGGAGGAGAGTCGAGGAGAACGAGAGAGGTTTGAAGATGTTGTTGCAGCAGCAGCGAAGGTCGGAGGAATTTACTGCAGTCAGTCAGCTGACACCGCGTCATCACGCTGCGTCATCACGCTGTCAGACACAAACCACGTGAGAGCGCGATGGTATGGTAGCCGTGCGTTTGTTTTATACACTTGCGCACATTTGCGGGCGGGTTAGTTTCAAGGAATGTTTCAGCATGTAATTTCCTATGGACAATGTCCATGTCACCCATAGGAAATACAATTCAATTACATGTATTATTGTCGCTGTTCTAGATTTTTTTGATTGACTGGCTGGAAAATTAATTTGAAGACAGAATGAAAAATAAATACTATATGAAAAGGAAGCAGCCTGTAACCACTTCAACTTCAACTTTGACTGCGATTTGTTTACAGAAATCAAATGGACATTCTAAACATTTCGTTAAAGGCCTCTATTGTCTTTTGTTGTACAAAGGCAATATGGTTATGCAACATTGTTGAATTTATTTTGTAAATGTGTGTGTTTGGTTATTGAGAACATTGTTAGAGCTGATGCATTTTGAACAATATGTAAAATGTTCTTTCAACAATATAAAGTATCAATACTAATTCAGCTTTTAACTAGCTTTTCTTTTTAACTAACAAATGTTGTCTTAATTAAGTAATGCGTAAATGCGAGTAGTGTGTGTGCGTGCGTGCGCGTGTGCGTGTGCGTGTGTGCGTGTGTGTGTGTCTCTCTCTCTCTCTGCTCTAACACTAGTGGAGCAGCAGAGCCTGAACGGAAACCCCTCCCGAATCCCAACTCCCGGCAGCAGAAAGAAAAAGAGGAAAACCCGAGGAATCAGGAAACACGGACAAATAACAGAAGAGGAAAAACGAACTATTACAATAAAGTGAGTTAATTGTGACACATATTTTACCTTACATGAAATGTCTTCCTAAGTAGCGTCGCTGTAGCTAGTTGGCCTTTTTGTGTGTGTTAGAGAACATACACTTTCGAGCAAACTGAGCTGAAGATTTTTTTTTCCTGCTGGGGAAAAAAACTCTTCAACCATCCGACAAAATAGCAGGATAGCTAACATCACCTAGCGAGTTATCTGGATTCACAACAAGCGAATGACATGTAATTGCATTAATCTACACGAGGAGTAGTCAAATGAAGTCATGGCTAGCGTGTTATCTCGTTGCTATTGTTATCAATGTGCAGTTTCTTGTAGATTGTCAGGGCGATGTCAGTGTGATTAGCGAGCTAACTAGCTACTTAGCAGACGAGCCAGCTAACAGCCTCCTAGGGTTTAGCCAGCAGGTCCAGTGTTGTTGTTGAGCTGGAATCTGTTGGGATTTCTTTCCCCAGGCTGGCATGTATCTGGTAGTTTCGGTGTGTGTTTAGAAACTGAGACACTATGACTATGGGGACTGACTGTCCCACCTTGCCCCGTCGTGTCTGTGCTGTGTTATTATTACTACTGTCCTTGGAAAAGAAATTCAATTAATCTCAACCTGCAGGCATGCAATCTATAATGGGAAGTTATTGCTGTTGTTTGTTCACAGGATAATGCATTTAGTCTGGTCATTATGGTTTTTCATCTTTCACATAAATGGCTGTCAGTTGTCATATAGCCGTGCTAGACTCTAGAGCACGAGCTATGAATGTGCAGTAGACGAGGCAAAAAAAAAGAGACTGACAACTGCATGTATGTGATGCATCCTCTGGATTTCAGTTGATTTGAATTTTGTTTTAAGAATGAGATGTATCGGTAACACTACCTAATAACTATAATTGATATCAAATTAGGAGAGACCTCTTGCTGGTGTGGCGAGGAGCATTGTGGAGTGAGTTCAGGTGTGCCCTGGAATGTTGTCATATTCCTGAAAATAGTATTTCTTGAGCTTATTAGGCTACTTGTTTCCCATTCCAGTGAATGCCATATGGACCAATTTCAGCAGCTTGTTGTATTGACAGGCCCTCTTGTATGGTCTCATAGACCTCGTTTATAATCCTCGTCCTAGACTCAAAAGTTCCATTCTGGTTCAGTTAAACCCTGGTCTGTTCTTTTGTTCTGAGCTGTGTTCTTTTCTGTTTTGCTCTGTTGTGTTCTGTTGCACCCCCCCCCCCCCCCCCCACCCCACCCCACATACTGCTGCTGTAGCACACTTGTGTCCTTGTTGTGATGAACTCCCACTCATCATCTTCTCCTCTCCTCTCCTCTCTCCTTTCCTCTGTGGCCTAATGCAGTTACAAGTAGAGAGAAATGGAACTAGCAGACGGACGGCACACCTCACACTGTTAATACGTCACAGCGTTGCTAAATAAAAAAAATGGCTCATTGTGTGTTTTAAGCCCCGGTAATAACTTCACTGTTGGCTAAATTACAAACAACAACACGCACATCGCTGTCAGCCTGACCACTAGTGTTTTACTGAGGCCAAATACAACAGCATTGTCTCAGTGTCTTGTCTAAAGGCTGCCAGTCATGTCACTCACTGTACCACAATACAACACGTTCCACTGTCTGATCATGCTAGGACTATACAATATATACAACTAGCTATACTATATACATACAACAAGCAATACATCGTCTTGAAGACCAGCAGGGGGTCACCAGGGACTTCACAATGAGATTAGAATATCAATTTGATTATCAAACAATTTGTGATGCATCACAGATTCTACGTTGTGATTTTCCTTTTTTACATCAGTTGTTGTTTACACTTCATCATGGTTAAAAAGTGAGTCGGTAGAATTTACTTCAGTTGCTGTTTAGAGGTTTTAAATTAACACACAACAGCAGGAGAAACAACACTCAACTAGGGCTGCAACGACTAATCAACAACTAATCGATTAGTTGGGTCTATGTTATGAGGAACCTCTGTGGCTGGGGGAACTACGTTTCTTGAATTTGGGCCCTGGGCTGAGGAAGTTTCACAACTTCTAGACAATAGAAACTTTGGGGAGAGGGGAGAACTTGTATTTCCCTAGTTAACCCTTTGTTGTTGCCGGTGTACCTGCCTGGCATACCTGCCCATCTTCCCTCTTGTTGAACAAGTCATCCCACTACAGATGTCACTTGGTACATTGTGGTTAAAGTTAGCCTAACTGTGGGCAATATGGCCAAAATATCATATCACGATATTATTCTTAGTTTTGACAGTGTAACGTAACTAACGTTACTTTATGCTATTTAGTTTTCCAGTACAGATTTCCAAATTTCTTTTTACATCTTTCTCTTTTTTTTTTTTTTTTATTGATCTTTTCCCCCCTCCTTTTTCCTCTGATTTTCTCCCATCCCAATGTTAGTCGTTATGCCAATTCCCAATCCCCTTCCTGGTCGCTGCGCACTTACCCCCCACAGTCGGTCTGGGAGAGTGGAGGCTATCACGTGCTTCCTCCGACACACGTCTAGCCAATCAACCGCTTTTTTTCACCTGGCAGTGCGGACTCTCACTGAGAGCGTGTAACATGTGGAAGGATCACACTACCGCCCTTAGATCCTATCCGCGCTTAGCAGGCGCCCCGACCGAACTGTAGGAGTCGCTGTTTACAACAACCCGGACCCACCCCGCCAGCTTCTCCCACCCTCTAATACTGCCAATTGTATTAGTGTGAGAACGGCCAGCCAAGCTGGTGACAACCCCGGAGCTGTGAGCTGGATTCGAACAGGCGAATCCAGCGTCTCCGGGGTTGGTGACGAACGCAATCTCCGCTGCGCCACCTGACCGCCTTACATCTTTCTCTTGTAATGCAATTGTCATGGTGCAAAAAAATATATATATTTTCAATATCACCCAGCCATAGTTGGAAGAGAAGAGCCAGTGTTTTAGTTTTCCGATACAGGAAATCTTTAGCAAGTGGAACACGATACAGTTACAAACCGATTGATCAATATGTCCAGACCCTGTATTACAGCCTAGATGCAGACACCACCATTTGATAAAGTAGCCTAAATGTGCCATTACTGGAAAACCGAACCATAGCATGCTGTGCAGACAATATCTTGCTGCCTGGTTGACTTAAGTTAAAGGGGCACGCCGCACTTCACCAAAAAACAACGCTGATTTATTTTGCACATAATCTCTCACAGACCCAAAAGCTCTAAACAGTTTTGCACTGCACACATTAATTTAGTTTGACAGTTATTGAGAGTAAATGAGTTTGAATATGGCCATCACCCATCAGTGATGTCATCGGGGACATTTAACCTCTTAAGCCCTAGATTGCTCCACTTCTACAAGGTCCATCTATGGCCCAGCAGTTAAAAACACATTGCACTGCTGCAGCAATACGTAAGGGATGTGATCGGGACAATAGAAAAATACAGGAAACAAGGGAGAAAAAGCAGAGCAACAGTGTGTGTGTGACGTGTTATGTGTGTGTTTAAACAGCCTGAAATCTTGAAGCACAAACACAACATAGAAATCACATCACTACTACACACAGGTCCAGAAACCTACATAGCTATGCCAACCAGGCTATTATTCACCTTTGTGTTAAAGGGGCACTTCACCAAAAAACAATGCAGATTAATTTTGCACGTAATATTTTGAATCCTTGTGTTACAGCTCAATTAAATGATAAGGTAGCAGTCCCATATAAGACAAGGTATTGTTATTTGTGTTATTTATCTACATCATTTCATTGAGCTGTAAATAATTAACACAACACAAGGGATAACCCCATAACTCATTCAGCGCCATACCCGAGATAAGTCGGGTTATCTCGCCAGCGGTTGAGAGCGCCATACCCGAGATTTCTCTGGTTTTGATCCTTTGATATTTTTCCTTTGATCCCTGTTCTATACGGTCAGCCGGAGCCCTCTAGTTGTCCCTGATTCATCTGCCTACATTGGAATTGCAATGACGATCGAATCTCAACAGGTGGCAGTATCGCCTACCTTTTTAACTCTGATAGTCTAGTTCAGACAGTGTCTGTCCTGACTCGCTCTGAGGGGGAGGAGCTCTTGCTGAGCAATCGCTAGGAGATCTTCTCGCCTCAACCTATAGTTTCCTGTATACACGAGTAATTACATATAAACGAGTAATCGCGAGGTAAGGTATATTCTATGTCTATTTTACCGAACCTGAAACATGTTTCTGTAACGATCAGTGTCGTATTTTACCGGACCTAAACCAAACTTTTTATAACGATCGCATTTTCGGGGTAAGACCCCCCCCCCCCCCCCCCCCCCATTGATGATTTTGTGAAGTCACATATGTACATGGTATATATATATACCTTTGATTTGGGAGTATTTGGGGTTTCAGGCGAACAACCAGAACGTTTTGGTCTTATTGCATATAACGCGTCATATCTCGCAATCTATGGAAAAACACTGAATTATTTTGGAAATGGTCGATGTGTAATAAACTACAAACTACAGTGCAGCATACAGAAACAGGTGCGGGAGGGGTAGGAGCAGCAGTGCGCGGTGCGCTGCATGTCTGTGCTGAGACAGTGAGTGAGAACTGCGCTAAGAATTGGATCATGATTTTCGGTTTTCACATGACTACCTCATCCCATTTCTGCTCTGCACTATATAGTAATAGTATTGTATATTAGTACATTGCATAGTATATTGTATATTGTATGGTAACTCAGTTACTTCTATTCTGCATCGAACATTGTACATATGTCTATACTGAACAATGTGACCTCTATTTTTACTTCTATTTTACATGCTATACTATTTTATTTCATACTTATCTTGTCTAGCACAGTCTCTGGAACGTAACAGTAAGAAGCATTTTGTATAAAAGTATTCTGTACTTCTGTATAACAACTATTAAAGAAACTTGAAACTTGAACTTGAAGCCATATATACACGGGATTCGATTGACCTCATTAACAAACTAAAGGCCACTGTACTACCAGACAGAGCTACGTTCATCACTTTAGATGTGACTAGTCTGTACACCAACATCCCACATGATGATGGGATTGAAGCGGCACGCACCTTTCTGAGCCTCAGACCCGAGACTGATAAACCCAGTACAACCTGCATACCTAATGGAACCTGACCAACAATTACTTTAAGTTCAAATCAGATCACTATCTCCAAAGTCCAAACCAAGGGGACAGCCATGGGGAGTACTATGGCCCCCAACTATGCTAATCTGTACATGGGTCAGTTTGAGAATCAGCATGTATTGGACCCTGTTGCTAACCATTTTTTCCCAGACATATTGATATATCAGCACTACATTGATAATATATTTATTATTTGGACAGGGAGTGAAGTCACTGGAGGCATTTCACATGTATCTCAACGCTGCTAACTCCAATTTGAGCTTCACTCTAGAGGCCAGCCCCAGCAGCATCAGTTTCTTGGATGTTTTGGTCATCAAGGAGGGGAACACTATCCATACAGATTTATTTCGCAAGCCTACTGACTAGGGGTGGAATGGTTCACAAAATCGACGGTTCGGTTCGTATCACGGTTTTAGGTTTACGGTGTTCGGTTCGGTATACGTTTTTTTTTTTAGTTTTTTTTTAATGTAACACTCTAAAAATACCATACATCAACAGAAGATATATAGCCTAAAAAGAATCCAACTTTTCAGTTATTCTCAAGGACGTAGTCATGCAAAAACTGAAAGAATGAGGCCATTTGACATCGGGCACATTATTTTGACAGTGACCTTTTAGAGCTAGGAGTGATTTTGGTACAGCAAGAGGGGAGGCATTGCTGATTTAAAGATGCTTCTCATTTATTTGGTAAAAAAAAGGTTTACCTTTTTAATAATGTTTGGCACACAACAAGACCGAACTGACTGAAAAATATAGGCAACATTTGTCAAAGTATTAACGCGTCAATATACCCCCCTTCCCCACTAATCAAACTGGTATCGTGGAGTCACTTCTCTGAGCGTTTCCACGGTTAGCTTGTGTCTAACATTAGTTAGCTTGCGGCTAAAGTTAGTTAGCTTGTACGTAACATTATATAACCGAACAATACACACATGCCCCGAATGCGTACCGTTCGGTACGACCTCCACGGTTCGGGCATAATGTGTGTATTGTTCGGTACACGGTTCGAATGCGTACCGTTCCACCCCTACTACTGACAGAAACACCTTGCTGCTACGGGGTGACAGTTTCCATCCCACCCACCTCATTAAGAGCCAGGAGAATCTGATGGGCGGCTACGTGGCGTAGTGGGCAAGGCGCTCGCCACGAATGACGGAGACGCTGGGCTTGCCTGTTCGAGCCCAGCGCTCCACATTGCTTTCAGTTTAGCTGGTCGTTCATACTAATACACATTGGCCGTATTAGGGGGTGGGAAACTGATGGGTGGGGATCGGGCGTTGTGGACAGCGACTCCTACAGGTCGGTTGGTGCGTCTGCGCAGTAGAATCAGGAAGTGTCGGGGGCAGCGTGAGCCTCCCACGCGTTACTCCTCGCCACTGAGAGATCGAGCTGCGCAGGTGAAAAAATGCGACTGCTGTTACCTCAAGTACCGGAGGGGACTTGTGCTATGTATGACTTAGTCCACATTGCAGCCGGCTTGTGGGAGGCAAGAAACAGCGTTCGTGACAGGGGAGGGTTGAATTGGATGATACGAAATTGGGATGGGAGAAAATATAGAAAATGGGAGAAAAAGTGGATAAAAAAAAAAGAGCCAGGAGAATCTGCAGCCTTGATAGTCTGTATCAGAGACAGTCCACGGACCTGAGCAGGAGATTCCATGAGAGAGGGTATCCTACAGAATGGATAGACAAAGCTGCTAACCGTTTTGACGTGGCCACACAGGATGAATGCCTGCAACCCAGTATTAGACCCACTGGACCAGTCCCTTCTGTGCTGCACTACATATTCTCAAAAGATCCTACATAAACACTGGCACATCATCAACTCTGATCCCAAACTCCAATCTATCTTCAAGGAACCTCCCACAGTAGTCTACAAACGCCCCCCCAACCTGAGAAACTAACTAGTGAGATCCTACAGCCCACCCACTGCTCACAGACCCACGTTCCTGGATAACACCCCGGATGGGAACCACAAGTGTGGCAACTGTGCGCAATGTGGTTACACTATCAAGAGCAAGACCTACACACATCCACAGAATGGTAAAACCCTCAAGAGTTCGCAGCTTCATCACCTGCAGCTCCACTCGTCATCTACCTCATAAAATGTCTGTGTGGCCTGAGCTATGTAGGCAAAACCAACCGGCAACTCAAAACACGCATCAGCGAACACCGCAGCAACATCAGATGTGGTGATGAACATAACCCGGTTGCAGTACATTTCAGACAGGCAGGACACAACATCAGCACACTAAGGTACACAGGCATTGAAAAGGTAGAGACCAGCCAGAGGAGGAGACCATGGCAAACTACTCTTGCAGAGAGAAACCTACCACATACATACCCTTCAGACTATGGCCCCTCTTGGACTTAACACATTGAGTGCCAGCCACGAGAAATCTCGTGATTTCATGCCATGCGTTGAGTGCCAGTGACGAGAAATCTCGTTATTTAATCGTTGCTTTTATTAGCGATATCCATTCATTTTTCATCAATCTAGCCTCACGTTATCATTGGGACTGTCTATGAGCTCGAACAGGGAAAATACCGCCCCCTACCCGGAATCCACATTTTACTTCTCAGGCATGTAACCGGAGACGATTGGATTCATTGTGGACACTCAGAGCAGCGTGGAATATGTGTTTCGAGTACCTAACGTTGGATCAATAAACGCGATCGATATTTGGAACGGCGATCAGGAATTGGAATAATCTTTTTGCAGAACATCTGATGTGAGGTAAGGAATCTATGTTACCAGTCTTGGGGTAATCGGATGTATTTTTCACATATCTCTCAACGTGTGTGTGTGTGTGCGTGCGTGTATGACGTTAGCGCTGACCAGGTCATAGATAATCGATTTTTCAGCCCGCTTCTCTAGCGTACATAAGTACACATACTATCGATAATCTAGCGTTTATTTGAAAACTATTCATAAATGAGCCGGAAAATGACAACGTGTTGTGTGTATTCCAGTAAAGAACTATTATCATGGAATCTTTTATTTTTTTTAGTAATTTCCAAAAACTTTTGTTTTTCAAAACCGTATAAAACAGAAATGTACAGATGAAAAAACAATCCGTTTCATACATGTTGACTGCAAGCAAGTCATTGATAAGCGACGGGCGTATTAGACACATAGCCATAATATAGAATATAGAAATAGCTCCGTGAAAATCATGAAATATCGGAAAATCAGTCCAAAAAGGCTGGCATTCAAGCGATAAATCGCGCGCCCCCTGCTGGCACTCAAAGTGTTAATGAAGAGTTTGATATCAAACCCTTCCTGTAAACACACACATTCTGTCTCTGGTTCTGTTTTTAAGTTTTCTCATTATATTTCTTTCTCAATTTTACATGTGAAAGTGTGATACATCTAGCTACTACTGTTATTGAAACATGTATGTTCTAACATTTAAGCTGCAAATTTGTAGCCTATAGGCTAATTGATTCAAACTTTGACCTGGTTCATCCCCTATGTACTGTATATATACCCCACCCCTTTCACATGTTGGTGACACTTGACAAAGGCCACAGGCCGAAACGTTGTGTTTAATTAAATACAACTTGGGAACACTACAGACGGTGTTCTGACTACTGCAACGAAACAGATACTAGCCACAGATTCAGGGTCAGTTATTTTCCTATTGTACGAATTGTTACGTTTATGGAATGTAAGGGAAATCTGATCCTAGGTCTGCGACTAAAGCCAGGAGTCAGTCTACACTGTGGTGACGTGACTGACGTCAGTCAGCAGCGCCAAATGGTAGTGTAGTTTCCCAGTGAACGAAAACATAAACGTTATTTTGCTACCTTTACGATTAATTGCGAATATTTTCATGTTGAGCTATAGATTGTGGATGAATACGCACAGAAAGGTACACCATGAAAATGTTCATGCTTTATTTGTTTTAAACGAGACGATTTAGAAATGGGCAATGGGGAAATACATTGCGTTGGACCGAGGGTGGACCGCGGAAAAACAGCAATGACGTAACCACTACACCTCCCTATAGGTCCAGGAGCGGACAAAGTACAAGACCTTCCTGTCCGGATTTAATGGAATCCGTTTGGTCATTCAAATATATGTGAGTGTTCTGGTTCTGGCCGAGTAGGCAAATACCACCATGCCTTGCAACGTTGTGAGTAGCAAGTAGACCGGCCTGTCAGCCATTTTACCTGCCATTTTCTCTCTCTCGCTCTCTCTCTCTCTCTCTCTCTCTCTTCATCTCTCTCTCTCTCTCCTCTCTCTCTCTCTCTCTCTCTCTCTCTCTCTCTCTCTCTCTCTCTCTCTCTCTCTCTCTCTCTCTCTCTCCCCCTCCCTCTGCTCTTCACTATCAAGCAGAAATGTGAATAACAAGGACACACAGTGCCATAGATGCAACGTGTATTCCAGTGCTGCCACTATGGGCAGAGCGGCTAACCATGTATTCCAGTGCTGCCACTAGGGGCCGAGCGGCTAACCATGTATTCCAGTGCTGCCACTAGGGGCAGAGCGGCTAACCATGTATTACAGTGCTGCCACTAGGGGCCGAGCGGCTAACCATGTATTACAGTGCTGCCACTAGGGGCAGAGCGGCTAACCATGTATTACAGTGCTGCCACTAGGGGCAGAGCGGCTAACCATGTATTCCAGTGCTGCCACTAGGGGCAGAGCGGCTAACCATGTATTCCAGTGCTGCCACTAGGGGCCGAGCGGCTAACCATGTATTCCAGTGCTGCCACTAGGGGCCGAGCGGCTAACCATGTATTCCAGTGCTGCCACTAGGGGCAGAGCGGCTAACCATGTATTACAGTGCTGCCACTAGGGGCCGAGCGGCTAACCATGTATTACAGTGCTGCCACTAGGGGCAGAGCGGCTAACCATGTATTACAGTGCTGCCACTAGGGGCAGAGCGGCTAACCATGTATTACAGTGCTGCCACTAGGGGCAGAGCGGCTAACCATGTATTACAGTGCTGCCACTAGGGGCAGAGCGGCTAACCATGTATTCCAGTGCTGCCACTAGGGGCAGAGCGGCTAACCATGTATTCCAGTGCTGCCACTAGGGGCTGAGCGGCTAACCATGTATTCCAGTGCTGCCACTGAGTGAGTGAGTTGGTCATAAAGGTGCTTTGCATCTAAAAAAAGAAAATACTTAGCGCTGAGACAAACATCCTACAGTACATGGTGCTGAATGGTGAAAGGCGTGATGTTGTTGATGACCGCTTCCTCTTCCTCCAATTATCTTCTCCCTGTTAGTCAGCAGCTGCTGCCATTGGTCGGACAGAGGATCATTTAGTTAAGCTGAGAATGATGGAAACCCATTCTGGCACAACAATACCATCGGATTATTCAGAAATATATTACATAGTTACATGCTGTCATAACAACACCTACATGGTCTTTAAAAGGTAACAAAGATAGATTCCTATAGAATAAATGCTGGGATCCATGCAGGTTTGTAGGTGTAGTTTTAATTGTGGTGGGAGCTAGGCCTAACTATTTAGTGTTAGTTGTGGTGGGAGCTGGGCCTAACTATTTAGTGTTAGTTGTGGTGGGAGGGAGGCCTAACTATTTAGTTTTAGTTGTGGTGGGACTCAGGAGTGAGGCCTAACTATTTAGTTGTGGTGGGAGGGAGGCCTAACTATTTAGTGTTAGTTGTGGTGGGAGTGAGGCCTAACTATTTAGTTTTAGTTGTGGTGGGAGCTGGGCCTAACTATTTAGTTTTAGTTGTGGTGGGAGCTGGGCCTAACTATTTAGTGTTAGTTGTGGTGGGAGCTAGGCCTAACTATTTAGTTTTAGTTGTGGTGGAAGCTGGGCCTAACTATTTAGTGTTAGTTGTGGTGGGAGGGAGGCCTAACTATTTAGTGTTAGTTGTGGTGGGAGCTGGGCCTAACTATTTAGTTTTAGTTGTGGTGGGAGCTGGGCCTAACTATTTAGTGTTAGTTGTGGTGGGAGCTAGGCCTAACTATTTAGTTTTAGTTGTGGTGGGAGGGAGGCCTAACTATTTAGTTTTAGTTGTGGTGGGAGGGAGGCCTAACTATTTAGTTTTAGTTGTGGTGGGACTCAGGAGTGAGGCCTAACTATTTAGTTGTGGTGGGAGGGAGGCCTAACTATTTAGTTTTAGTTGTGGTGGGAGCTAGGCCTAACTATTTAGTTTTAGTTGTGGTGGGAGCTAGGCCTAACTATTTAGTTTTAGTTGTGGTGGGAGCTAGGCCTAACTATTTAGTTTTAATTGTGGTGGGAGCTAGGCCTAACTATTTAGTTTTAGTTGTGGTGGGAGCTAGGACTAACTATTTAGTGTTAGTTGTGGTGGGAGCTGGGCCTAACTATTTAGTGTTAGTTGTGGTGGGAGGGAGGCCTAACTATTTAGTTTTAGTTGTGGTGGGACTCAGGAGTGAGGCCTAACTATTTAGTTGTGGTGGGAGGGAGGCCTAACTCAGGCCTGTACAGTGCGACATATATCTCGCACGTGCTACAGCAACAGCGGTCTGTGCGATGGATGGATTTACTTCAGTAGCACTGGTGCGATAGGGATTCGGTTCATATAGATACTCTTATTTTGAAAATCCTGTAGCGGGTCTCATTTCTGCCCACGCGCAGCTCCAGCTAGGCTCCGAAAGCTAGCAACGTTCAGGTGCATATGATAATCTTATTTTGAAAAAACTCTTGTGACAACTCGACGAGTCATATCCGCCCTATCCGTGCGCCTTCTGCAAGCAGAGCAGCGCGTTGGTCGGTTGCTGCGTTAACACAGCAGTGCGCCTACACGTCCCGAAATAAGTCCGTGGTGTTTTTTTCTTCTCGCAACGGGTCAAATGCATCTACATGCTTTGCACCGTCGCCATTCCTTTATGCGCACATCGCCCGAAATTAACGTTTATGTACCATTACAATCACTACAACGTTAGCAAGCTAACAAGCTAATCCTGATCACAGGCAGAGCCAGCAGACACAGTGTGGAAAGGGAAATGGGGGGGGCACTCTCTCCCCTTCCCTGTGTGTGTGTGCGTGCGTGCGTTTGGAAAGATGATGAAGTCACTAGTCAGGACAGGAGTATATTATAGTAAACTGAGGATGGACAGATAATGTTGATATTCAAATAAACAAGTTTCGAGAGGAGTGGAAGTTTGAAGACAGACTAGACTACAATATGATGCGGGGGTGGTGAGTTGAAACAGTGTGTGTGAATGAATGAATGAGAACTTTATTTAACAGATTGCAGAATGGGTACAGTACAGTATGGCTCAATACACACAATTGTTAAGGGGATGCAGACCTGAGAAAGACGTTTGTCTTGTTTACATCAGGGTCCCCCATTGTGTGTGTGTGTGTGTGTGTGTGTCCCAACCGACCCCACTTCTATGTTTCAATAAATTATTTGCATTTAAAACTATTAACGCTGACTCATTCCTTCAGTCCACTCAAAATTATGCTAATATTCCTTATGTTGTTTATGATATTAATTGAAAATAGCATATGAGAGTATCATAGTAATAATAACACATGGCGATATACTAAATGACAGCCAAACATGGCACTGCAACTAAATAACACAAATACAATAGGCACATTTGTGACTGTTACAAATATAACAAGTTTTATACTTGTGCTACAAGATTTTGGCCTGTGCTACAAAACTATCAACCTCTGTAGCACCAGTGCTATGTGCAAAAAAAGTTTACGTACAGCCCTGCCTAACTATTTAGTGTTAGTTGTGGTGGGAGTGAGGCCTAACTATTTAGTTTTAGTTGTGGTGGGAGCTGGGCCTAACTATTTAGTTTTAGTTGTGGTGGGAGCTGGGCCTAACTATTTAGTGTTAGTTGTGGTGGGAGCTAGGCCTAACTATTTAGTTTTAGTTGTGGTGGAAGCTGGGCCTAACTATTTAGTGTTAGTTGTGGTGGGAGGGAGGCCTAACTATTTAGTGTTAGTTGTGGTGGGAGCTGGGCCTAACTATTTAGTTTTAGTTGTGGTGGGAGC